>NC_044906.1:37499270-37633935 GCF_001633185.2 Quercus lobata | reverse complement strand
ACAAACACCATTCGAGCACAATATGGAGGTTCTTCCACAAGTTCTCTCATATATTCCAAACCCTATACAAAGCGCATTGATAACATGAGAATGCCAAATGGGTATCAACCTCTCAAGTTCTTGCAATTTGATGGCAAAGGAAACCCTAAGCAACACATTGCTCACTTTGTAGAAACTTGCGAGAACGCAGGGACTCAAGGAGGCCTCTTTGTAAAGCAGTTTGTCCGTTCCCTAAAGGGGAATGCCTTTGATTGGTATACAGACTTAGAGCCCGAGTCAATCGATAGCTGGGAACAACTTGAAAGGGAGTTTCTCAACCGATTCTACAGCACACGACGCACGGTAAGCATGATGGAGCTTACCAATACTAAACAGTGGAAGGATGAACCCGTCGTTGATTATATCAATCGGTGGCGTTCTTTGAGCTAGACTGCAAGGATAGACTTACTGAAATATCTGCCATAGAGATGTGCATCCAAGGCATGCATTGGGGACTTCTTTACATCCTTCAAGGAGTAAAGCCCCGAACATTTGAAGAGTTGGCAACTCGGGCACACGACATGGAATTAAGTATTTCCAGCCATGGAAATAAGAAACCTCCCGTACCTGAGGAAAGGAAAGAAAGACGGGAAATAAGGAAAAATGACAGGAATGTGAAAAGTAATATCAAAGATTCAATGAATGTCAATCCTGCCCCAGTCAAAATTTCAACAAAAAATGTGAAGGCCAATGAAAAGAGGCCCGAAGGAGGTCAACAGCGTGAAACGCGTCGCTCATCACTTAAGGAATGGGAACAAAAGGTCTATCCTTTCCTAGACGCCGATATGCCTGAAATGCTAGAACAACTGCTCAAGTTGAAATTAATTGAATTGCCAGAATGCAAACGACCGGAAGAGATGAGAAAAGTTGATGACCCGAACTATTGTAAGTATCATCGCATCATAAGTCATCCAATCCAAAAATGCTTTGTTCTTAAAGAACTCATCATGAAGCTAGCCAAGGAAAGGAAAATCGACTTGGATTTTAATGATGTCGCTCAGTCAAACCCGGTCACATTTTCTTGTGGGTTACCTAGTTCCCTGTCTCCAAATACTAAGCAAGGGGCCAATACCACGCTCATCCATTTTGGTTCTCTAGAACCGGTTCAAATTCAGCTCTCACAAAAAGCACCTGATTATAATTCAGATGATGATAAAAGGTCAACGATGGATGAGGAAGAAGGCTGGACGATAGTTACTCGCAAGAGATGGAAGAAGAAACGAGCATTCCCTCTTCATTTGATCACCCGAGAGTCCAGAAGAGCACAAAACCAGATTCAGCCTTGGTCAAAAAGAATGAGTGATAAGAGGCAAGGGAGACTAGGAACAAAAGTGTATGAAGATTCAGCACAAATCCAAAAATCTCGAAAGCTCATCACATTGGAAGAATTCTTCCCCAGGAAATTCTTTCAAAATGACTCAGCCGAGGCCGTCCACACAATTTCTCATTGCGAAATCCAGGACGAAAAGGAGGACGTTGACCATGATGATCCAAAAGAGACCTTGTCATCTTTGGAGAAATTCCAATCTCAGGTCGATGAAGTTGAACCCTTGCAATCCCCCACATCACCAAAAGAAGTGCTCACCCGAGCTCTTGAGGAGCCAGAGATATACGCCCCTCATACCAATACGCTTCAACAAACACAAGGATGTTACGCATGCTCTCCAGACTTGACTTTCACTGATGAGGATCTATTGTTAGGCTCTAAGCCCCACAATCGCCCACTCTATGTCTCTGGTTATGCTCGTGAACAAAGGATCGAGCGTATCCTTGTTGATGGAGGTTCAGCCGTTAACATACTTCCAAAAATGACCATGAAACGACTAGGTTTTACTATGGAAGAATTATCACACAGTCGTTTGGTCATCCAAGGTTTTAATCAAGGAGGACAACGTGCAATCAGCCTGATCCACCTAGAATTATCCATTGGAGAATTGAAAAGCAACATCTTGTTCCACGTCATTGATGCTAAGACAACCTACAACATGTTGTTAGGACGTCCTTGGATCCATAAAAATGGAATAGTGCCATCAACCTTGCATCAATGCTTCAAGTTCTTTCAAAATAGAATAAAAAAGGTCGATGCCGATTTAAAGCCTTTTGCAGAAACCGAAGCTCATTTTGCTGATGCAAAATTTTATGCAAAAGAAGACATTTCTAGCAAGGTTCTTCCAGTTGAGATCCCGTCTATGAAAAGTAAATAGGATGAAAAAGAGCATGTTAAATTCATCGCCAAAAAGGACATTTCTTCCCCAAAGAAAGGCCCAGAACCCTTCCTCCGGTATATACCATTATCACACCACAAGAATGGACAATCACCATTCGCGGAATGCCTTCAACCTACAAAAGACATGGGAAGACCTGCAAAGCTCACGATGGAGGATGTAGCCATATTGAAAGAAGATCATGTCATGCCTTTAACTTCATCCACAAATCCTTTGCCCTCGAAGCCGTTAAATGGATTCGTGAGGTCTTTGCAAACTCCGATAGAGCATGGTATTCTACCAAGTGGGCGGACAGAAGAATGGTTCGACCCAAAGGCATATAGGCTGTTAGCCAAAGCAGGCTACGATTTCTCAAAACGAGAAGACTTAGGGAAGCTAATTCCAGAAGCCACCGGAGAAAAGATGCATGGCCTTAGCAAAACACAAAGGAAAATGCGGCTTGAAGGGCATGAAATTCATATCCCAAAGACCGGATTAGGTTATACTCCCGAACAACCAGCTCAAATATGGATCAAGAAAAGAAGCGATCCTTCAAGTTCCCAATACATAACGGTGGAGGTCGGCGAAAGTTCAAATCAAAGAAAAGACCATTCTTCACCCCATGTCTCAGTGTTTGATCGCATCGAGGCCTCGTCATCACGAATCACAGTGTTCGATAGGTTAAATACAACTTGTTTAACACCAAATCGGGACACCCTTGCTTGTAAATCAGTCTTTGATCGACTGGGGGCAACGAAAAGGCCTATTGATAGTCATTCTCAAAGTTCAATAAACTTTGACGTTCAAGGGGAGAAGAAAGCCAATGATGAGATTCGCAGTAGCATTCCTTCACGCATGAAACGTAACTTTACCTTGGAGATCAACACTCAAGGATCGCTCAAAGTCAAAAGACGAACGATTGTACATACAAGTCAGTCACCCGTCCATGATGAGGAAATTGAAGAGGTGTCATCCTCGTTTCATATTACAATAGAAGAGAGTACACTGCCAGATGCTGAAGCAACCAATGAAGAGGTCGATGAAGCTCCTCCAGCCTTGGAAGATGGAGGACAAGCTACAGTTGATGAACTTAAAGAGATCAATTTAGGAACTGTTGAAGAACCCCGGCCAACTTTCATCAGTGCGCTTCTTACCCCTGAAGAAGAGGAAGGATACCTCAAGCTCCTAGTAGAGTACAAAGATGTGTTCGCTTGGACTTACAAGGAAATGCCTGGGCTCAATCTGAGTATTGCTCTACACCATTTGGCAGTAAAGAAGGGCGTGCGCCCAGTCAAACAAGCTCAAAGACGCTTTCGGCCAGAGCTTATCCCTCAAATAGAAACCGAGGTCAATAAGCTCATTGAAGCAGGCTTCATTCGTGAAGTACAGTACCCGGAATGGATCGCTAACATCGTCCCTGTCAAAAAGAAGAATGGACAAATCCGAGTGTGCGTTGACTTTCGAGATTTAAACAATGCATGTCCCAAGGATGATTTTCCATTACCCATCACTGAGGTCATGGTTGATGCCACTACTGGTCATGAAGCTTTATCTTTCATGGATGGATCTTTGGGTTACAACCAAATTCGAATGAATCCTAAGGATGAGCAGCTTACAGCTTTCCGTACCCCTAAAGGAATTTACTGTTACAAAGTGATGCCCTTTGGGCTAAAGAATGCTGGTGCTACTTATCAACGGGCCATGCAGAAGATCTTTGATAATGTACTTCATAAATACGTGGAGTGTTATGTCGATGATTTGGTGGTTAAAACAAAAAGGAGGGAAGACCATCTGGCAGATCTACGATCCGTGTTCACCCGACTGAGAAAGTATCAGCTTAAAATGAACCCCCGCAAATGCGCTTTTGGCGTAACATCTGGAAAATTTCTTGGTTTCATTGTGAGGCACCGCGGTATTGAAATTGACCAGTCCAAAATTGAAGCTATCCAGAAAATGCCAGAGCCCAAGAATCTACGAGAACTTAGAGGCTTGCAGGGAAAACTGGCCTACATACGACGATTTATCTCGAATTTGGCCGGTAGATGTCAACCTTTCAATAGATTGATGAAAAAGGATGTGCACTTTGAATGGGATGAGGCTTGTAGCAATGCTTTTGCGCTCATCAAAAGGTACTTGCTTAATCCTCCAGTTTTAGGTGCTCCTATCCCAGGAAAGCCTTTGGTGCTGTATATTGCGGCCCAAGAAAGGTCTCTAGGTGCTCTTATGGCGCAGGAAAATAAAGAGGGGAAAGAAAGAGCCCTTTATTATCTAAGTCGAACTCTCAATGGGGCTGAATTAAATTACTCTCCTATCGAAAAGATGTGCCTCGCTCTTTTCTTTGCCATAGACAAACTGGAGCACTACATGCAAGTATATACAGTCCGTTTGATAGCAAAGGCGGATCCGATCAAATATGTCCTCTCCAGGCCAGTGGTTTCGGGTCGTATAGCTCGATGGGCAGTCTTGCTACAACAATATGACCTTGCATACATTCCACAAAAAGCTGTCAAAGGACAAGCATTGGCAGATTTCTTAGTTGATCACCCAGTTCCATCTGATTGGGAGTTCTCTGATGATTTCCCGGATGAAGATGTGTTTTACATTGAAGAAATGCCACCATGGATTATGTTTTTCGATGGGGCTGCACGTCGAGAAGGAGCGGGGGCAGGTGTTGTGTTTGTTTCTCCACAAAGGCAAATACTTCTGTACTCGTTCTCATTAAGCGAACTTTGCTCTAACAATGTAGCTGAATATCAAGCATTGATTATTGGTCTACAAATGGCCATTGAGATGGGCATAGCGCAGCTTGAGATCTTTGGGGATTCCAAATTAATTATCAACCAAATCTTGGAGCAATATGACGTTAAGAAAGAAGACCTCATCCCCTTTTGCAAATATGCGAAGAAATTGCTAGCAAATTTTGAGGCCACCACATTGGAGCATATACCAAGGAAGGAGAATAGACAGGCCGATGCTTTAGCTAATTTGGCTACTGCCTTAGCATTATCCCAAGAAGAGACAACCAAAGTTGCTATTTCCCAAAGGTGGGTGGTACCTCTCGTAGTTGAAGAAGAAGAGGAAGAGCAAGCCAACATCATTTCTGTATGCCTTGTCGAAAAAGAAGATTGGCGACAAGTGATCATTGAATACCTTCAACATGGAAGACTCCCGGATGATAAACGCCACAGGACTGAAATTCGGCGGAGGGCTGCTCGATTCATTTACTATAAAGACACTCTCTTCCGCCGTTCATTTGATGGATTGTTTCTCCGTTGCTTAGGAGAGGAGGAGGCTAAACAAGCCTTAGAGGAGGCTCATTCTGGCATATGCGGCGCACATCAGTCAGGTCCTAAGTTACACTATAGGATCAAACGAATGGGTTACTATTGGCCTACGATGGTACAAGATTCTATGGAGTGCGCTAAGAAGTGCGAAGCTTGTCAATATCACGCGAACTTCATCCATCAGCCGCTAGAACCTCTACACCCAACTGTAGCTTCTTGGCCTTTTGATGCATGGGGTCTTGATGCAATAGGGCCATTACCAAAGTCATCCGGTGGCCACTTGTACATCTTGGCCGCAACTGACTACTTCTCAAAATGGGCGGAGGCTGTACCCCTTAGGGAAGTGAAGAAAGAAACGGTGGTCAATTTCATTCGAACTCATTTGATCTATCGGTATGGTGTCCCTCGGTATATCATAACTGATAATGGCAAACCATTCTACAATAGGCTGATGACAGAGCTATGCGAGAAGTTTGAATTTAAACAATACAACTCCTCCATGTACAATGCCCCGGCAAATGGACTAGCTGAAGCGTTTAACAAAACACTGGGCAGTTTGTTGAAAAAAGTGGTATCCAAGACAAAGCGAGACTGGCATGAAAGAATCGGAGAAGCATTATGGGCATACCGAACAACATTTCGAACGCCTACTCAAGCAACGCCCTATTCTCTTGTCTACGGAGTTGAAGCCGTCCTTCCGTTAGAACGCCAAATCCCATCATTACGGATTGCCATTCAAGAAGGATTGACTGGAGAAGAAAATGCCAAGCTCAGGTTGCAAGAATTAGAGGCGCTTGATGAAAAAAGGCTCGAGGCCCAACAACGCCTTGAATGCTACCAAGCTCGTCTTTCAAGTGCATTCAATAAAAGAGTCAAGCCACGATCATTCCAAGTTGGTGACTTAGTCCTCGCCGTTCGAAGACCTATCATCACAACTCATCGTACAGGCAATAAGTTCACTTCAAAATGGGATGGACCTTATGTTGTGCAAGAAGTCTACACCAATGGAGCTTACAAGTTGATTGATAATGATGGTGTAAGGATCGGCCCCATCAATGGGAAGTTCCTCAAACGCTTCTATGCTTGAAAATCAAGGATTACTCCTCGGTAAGAGCTTAAACTACCCACTGTAGCGCTGCAAGAGTACATGATGTCTTCCCATTACCCTTCAAAGCGTACCAATAAAGAGAAATTAATCTCATTCCATGTCAACAATTGTGAGTGTGGCGTAGCGGTTGGACGCCCGTGTCACCCTTGAGGCCATCTCGGGTTCGAGCAGTGGTGATACCCACTATTACACACTGCGCCCCCCTTTTTGCGAAAAAAAAAAAAAAAATCTTTTGAACTACGTGATGACTTGATCCCTCTCAAGGGTACGTAGGCAACTTAGTATCTTTTGCTAAGTTCAGTCTCGAAAAAAAAAATCATTTGAACTACGTGATGACTTGATCCCTCTCAAGGGTACGTAGGCAACTTAGTATCTTTTGCTAAGTTCAGTCTCGAAAAAAAAAAATCTTTTGAACTACGTGATGACTTGATCCCTCTCAAGGGTACGTAGGCAACTTAGTATCCTTTGCTGAGTTCAGTCACGCACTAAAAAAAAAAAAAAATGAATGAAGGAACAGAAAATAAAGTCTTCTTTATTGATTGACGAAAGGAAAATAGTACAAGAGGAAAGCATGTTGACATATATGAAGGGAATTAAAACTAAAGAAATTATGACATCCATTTCAAATCTTTCAAACTAGAGCGATTATCTTCCAGAAGGATTCGTATCTTCTCTAAAGCCTCTATATCCTGGTCTTCAAGAACGGGGGCAGATTTGACTTCTTCAAGTTGTTCTTCTAAGTCTTGCACAACATTGTCTTGTTCAACTTGATGAGTCTCAATTTGAGAAAGCGATAGCTCTAGTTGGACGAGCTCGGTTTTCAGGTCAACCATCCTCAATTTAACAGCATCAAGTTCGGTCTTCAAAGATGCTTTCTTCTGCGATGCTTCAGAAAGGAGAAATTCAACTTCAGTCTGGCGTTGAGATAAGATAACAGGACTTGGTCGTTTGTTTAGAGATTCCTTCATCTTCAAATAGTCTGCGATACCCTCACAATATTTGTCAACATTCTCACGCAAGTGTTGAGGGTCCACTCCAAAACTTTCAACCCCGCTATAAATTTCATGCACTTCAGCTTGTGGGAGGATGGTGTCTACAGAAAGATTCGAAAGCCTATTTAGAAGAACATCTCCTAGCATAGAAGCCCCTTTCCTACGCACAGAAGAAATATGCGCCTTGGCTTGAAACACAGAGACTTCCGGAGGTTTAGTCGATTGCAGGAATGGGAGAGGTGACCTTTCTGTCTCAATCGGAAATTTGGACGACGTACCAACATCAGCAAACTTACACCTCCTGAGATCTGAACTCTTCGCAGATGGCTTTGAAATAGAAGACTCACTGTTTGCAAAAAGATGCGCATGATTAATAGAATTCTCTGGATCAACACCCTCCATTGGACTCTTTGAATGTCTCCAATTGGAGCCTAGGTCATTACACACCTCCTCTTCAGAAATTTTAATGGCATCCCTAACTGGTACAACAAATGGACTTTTGGTGCCTTGACTGCAAGTGACTTCGTTATGTTGAGATGAGTCCTTTGAATGATTACCATCTTCAAGACGACGTCGTGCAAACGCTGACAAAGGCTGTGGAATGTATGGGTCTTGTAGTTCCCTCTTTCCCTTCTGAGGCTTGTTGGATGTTAGTGGCTTAACAGGGAAGGAGGCAATGTCAGCTAGGAGGTCTGTTCCTTTGGTAAAATCATTTCCGCAAACTCTTTCCCACCATTGTTTGTAGCTATGTCTGACTCGACTTCCAAAGTCTGTGGCAAAAGCTGGAATGAATATCTTAGAATCTGTGTTACAGCAAGTGAAGGATTGATAGAATTGGCAGAGGTCTTTTAAAGAACCGGTATGAATTTCTTCCTTCAAATCACCTGGGATGTCTTGATAAAATCCAAAGCCCCGACTGAATCTGTGAGGACTGTATGCTTCTACAATATGTTGGTCTTCACATCGAAGTGACAAGTACCCCGAGCGAAGGCTCATAAAGTAGTCGAACTTCTGAACGGATAAATGATTATTGTCAATGAAAGTCTGGTCATAGTTTTTCTTGAAAGCAGTTCGGTGCCAAAGAAAGTTTGTGGCGTTTCGTATATGCTTGCGTGCAGAAAATTCGTTGAACGGAGAGACATAACCCACACCAGAATATTTAGTCATCAAAGCATCAGATGGTTTATCATGGGTGAGGCGATTGCTTCGGAAGAAATGACCTACCCAAGCATAAACATAATGGATGGCAAAGCTAGCTCCGGACTTGCTCGGGGTAGAAGAGGAAGAAATGGTATTAAGCCCACGATAAATGCTAGCCAATACTGGGGAAGCAAGGCCAAATGAACGACCATTAGCTATGGAACTAGCAATTTTGAAAGTGCCAGGACGGATGTTGTTCTGATCCTTGATAGGGAAGACAAATATGCACAGCCAACAGGAAAGAAGTGCCGATAAGTAAGTCTCTTCCTTTCAATCACCTTCAACTTGAAGATCCACAAAGACCCCGTGTTCTTTGTCAAGCCATGGCCCATGCTCCTTTATCTCACCCGAGGGATTCTGACTATACTTAGGGATGGTTGTCCGTCTCGCTGGTTTTCTGGGAGCCGAATACTTGCTAGTTCCTCTATACCAAAAAGTAATCCAGTCGCGAACACTTACTTTCCCTTGTTTCTTCAGCCGATTTTGAAGATGATGATACGCCAGGAAAAGGTAACGGCAGCTGTACGGCAGATAGGGTCGTCCTTGGTCATTGATTCCATCTAGTTCTTGCGCATTGGGTACTACTTCATCATAAAATGCACCGGTACAAGGAAGTCCACCGAGAATGGAAAGATCCCATGGTGTGATGGAAATTTCTCCAATGGAGGTGTGGAGGGTATTAGTGGACGGACTCCAACACTCACAAAATGCTTTCATGAGGTTCTCATCATAATCATACGTGAACAAAGAAGCAAAGACAGCACTGTAGAGGTGGGTTACATCAAGGAGGTGTTTACACCGACTGAGCACATCTTCTAGCCAATCCTAATAAAGGGAGAAGTAGGAAAACCCTCCATTCACGCTAAAGGAAAAATCCCAATCCGCACGTTTTGCAATCATCTCTCGCCCTAAAGTGTTATACGGCTTTGATCTAGCAACATTTTTGTGGTGTGAAGCAAGAAGGATAGTTGTTTCCAAGTTAGAGCCGCCATCAGAAGGAACGATCTGTGACCATTTCGGCAAATTGAGAGGATAAGAGTTACGACCCCATTTTTCTGAAAATCTCCCAATTATGGGTGGACGAACAATCAAAGTCGTAGCCTTCGCATCCTTGCCATCTTTTTTTCTATAAATAAACAAAGCTGATTCTTCGCCAATCTTCGAATCTTTAAAAAAGAGCGTCATGATAGCTGTGTACAAAAAAGAAAAAAAAAAATTATTATTATTATTATCAAATAATAGAAAATGAATAAATAAATTTAAAAAAAAAGAAAAAAAAAGAAAAGAAAAGAAGGGCGTGCATGGTTTCACCATACAGAATATTACGTATTCTTTTTAGAGGTTATGTTTGCACAAGTTAGTGCATGCCTGAGTGGCTTTATATAGGGATCCACAGAAGCTTCTTCCTTTATGGAGCCAACTGCCACCAACTCCATGAGATCAGCAGAGACACTCAGTAGTTACTCTGCAACCACTCCCTGCCTGGATTGTCAAGCGTTGTCAGAACGGCAAGCACCAATGTAGACCAAAGTGGCAACCAATTCAACAATATCTGTGGACTCCATTCTGGATTTCTAAAGTTTCTGACAAGATTTCACAAAGAAATCAACCCATAGAGATCTTCTAAAGACTTTTGCGTACAAAACCCAGAAAAAAATCTTCAGCAACGGAGCCGCCACGCACCGCCACGCACGGCCACAAACTCACGATGACCCACGGTTTAATCCTTCAAATCTGTGCAAATCGGGACACCAATTCAGAAAACAGAAACCACCATTAGATCCATCGGCTCGCGATCTACAAAACCCAAAAATTTCAAGCCCAGAAACGGCCGCATCCGCCTCCATGCGCCGCCACAATCTCTCAATGAACCGCGACCTAAGCCTTCGGATTTGTGCAAACCTGCTCAGAAATTTACAAAACTGACCAGACAGGGGTCTCGAACGGCCTTTGATCAACAAAACCCAAAAATTTAAGGCCCAAAAGCCCATGCACGCGCCGCCACGCGCCGCCCAAAGATTCGGCGGCGCGGCCTTCAGTCTCACGCGCCGATTGGGACCGCCAGAGATCGCACGTGCCGCACGTGACCATGACGTCATGGATGACGTCATCCTTCGCACGTGCCACACGTTCCAGCACTGTGACGTCATGGATGACGTCACCCGCTGCTGACCCGTTTGCCCAGATCCGACCCGGACCGACCCATACCGACCCGGAAATCTGACCCGGTCCGAACCGCCTTAAAAAAAAAAAAAAAAAAAAAAAAAAAAAAAAGAAAAAGAGAGAGAAAATGCTTGGACCAAGCAGACTTTTGACCTTGACCAGAAAATCAAAAATTTCAAAACGGACCTGTCCCACTCAGTTTTTCGAGTACATTCCAATTTTGGGACCCCTTTCTTCATTTGAAGTTCAGAAATTGTGCAAACGTCCAATTTCCAAAAAAGTTGACTTTTGTGCAAATATTGACCAGAAAATCAAAAATTTCAAAACGGACCTGTCCCACTCAGTTTTTCGAGTACATTCCGATTTTGGGACCCCTTTCTTCATTCGAAGTTCAGAAATTGTGCAAACGTCCAATTTCCAAAAAAGTTGACTTTTGTGCAAATATTGACCAGAAAATCAAAAATTTCAAAACGGACCTGTCCCATTCAATTTTTCGAGTACATTCCAATTTTGGAGTCCGTTTCATCATGTGAGACTCGAAAACTGTACAAATGGCTCAAATTCCAAGACAGTTGACTTTGATGCTGAAATCAACCTAAAGTCAAAATTTTCAAGTCACACTTGCCTTTCTCAATTTTTCGTGTACATTCCAAATTTGGGGTCTGTTTCTTCATTTAAGAATCCAAAATTGCTCAAATGGTGTGATTCTACAACTGTTGGCTTTGAAGTGAACTTTGGCCAAGAATCAAGACATTCGAGCAAAATTTGTCCTGTTCGGACCTTCTCAAAGATTCTGATTTTGAAATCCACTTATTTTGGATTTGGTGATCACCAATCAAACCCCCACATCTTTGAAGTACTGACGATGTCCAAAACTTAAACTCCTGAGATCAAAATTTGAGATTCATCCGTTTAATTGGGATCTCCTCAGGGTTATTCTCCAGACTTCATCAAAACTTCTCTCTCCAAATATAAATGAACTCTCACAAGTATGTCAGAACTTGAGGTTACACTGGGTCATTAATTCAACCTAACATTCTCATTCGGTGCCTACCATTCCCACCTACCATTCCCACCTACCATTTCCACCTACCGTTCCCATCTACCATTCTCACCAAAAATTCTCAACTACCATTCTCAACTACCTACCTACCATTCTTCATCTCTCTACTATAAATAGGAGGGCCGGGTTCATCAAAAACTCATCCAAAAAAAAAAACCCTGAATCATGAAATGAAGATTTGCCTCTTTCAGATTTTCAAATCCTCCTTTTCATAACCATTTCTCACTATGATCTTATCATTCTCAACACCTAGCAACCGATTTTGCTTCATAATCGGTTTGAGATCAACCCTCCCATGGTTCGGTCGAAACCCTATTTACAACATCATTGCAGTTTTGAGATCCAAACAAACTTTATTTCTCCACTTAACGACCACCTTTGTCCATAAAATTACTCGTAACAAGGTCTGCATTGCGGTTCCATGTTTCCTTGGACTTGGTTGGCCAGGAAATCCAAGTCCAGCAGAAGCACCCGTTCCTAACCTTAGGGCTCCTGTAGTCTCTTTCCAATTGCTTGGTCTTCCAGCAGGAGCAGTAGTTCGGAACAAGCAGCAACTTGGCTGGTTTCTAGGGCCAGAATCACAAGTTAGCTCCATCTTTCATTTTTCTGTGCTTTTCCAACAAGTGGCAGTAGGTGAAGATGGTAAAAAAGTGTTGAGGTATCCTACAAATTGTTTTCCATCAACACTTAAAACAACCTCCAAGGTGCCAGCTCATCAGAATTCAGCCTTTGGTGCCGGTAAATGGTCATCAAAGCCTTATTCCATGTCCCCACTACTACGGGGCCTAAAGGTCATCGTTGCTGGTACCTCAAAATTTATTTTCTGAAATTACTCCAACTTAAAATCAGCTTGAAGAATTTCAGAAGGTACTCTTCTGAAATTACTTCAACATAACATCCGTTGGCATGGTCCCATCACACAGGCACATTCGGTTACTTGTTGCCAGACCCCATGCAACACACAGTCAGTCCCATATTCAAAGGTGTACTTCCCATAAACATCTACACCAGAAGGGTCCCAGCATACAGGGCCAGCACCATGGTAGTGTATGCTTTGCCCATTTGCTTTGCTTCATCTCCGTCTTCTTTGTGATCTTCTGAAATAACTTCACCAGAAGTTCTTAAGAACACGAGGCTAGCACCATGACCCTGCATGCTGTACCCAGCCACCATTCTCTCATCTTCCCCATCTTCAACATCTTGTGATCACCGCCAACGATCCAAAATACTCTCCTGAAAGTACTTCAACTTAATCTCTGCTAAGAAAGCTCCATCACGCAAGTACGTTCAAATACTTGCAGACCCTTTTTCGATCTCATCAAAGCCTTTCATATGGGTAGGTCTACTCTTCGGAAATTATCTCATCCTTCTGAAAGCTCCACCACCTTCAACAGCTCCACCACCTTCAACAGCTCCACTACCTTCAACTACTTCACTTAAATAGTCAAGTACCAAAAATCCATTTTTTCGAAACTCATTCCCACACCACACTCTGAAACTGTGTGCGTGAACGAGTCTCGAGGGGGCATTTGTAGAGAGGGAAAATTCCCGACCTATCACAAGCTGACACGTCACATTACCAAGTCCACAAAATACAGTCAATTACAGAACACCATATATTGCTGCTAGGTTTTGCTATCACTATTCAGAAGCCAACAGAAATTTGCCAAGTGTCATGCAAGAGCTAATCACGCATCAGCGCACGTGTAAGCGATGACTCAAGCAGCCTCGCACGTGTAAGCGATGACTCAAGCAGCCTCGCACGTGTAAGCGATGACTCAAGCAACCTCGCACGTGTAAGCGATGACTTAAGCGGACCAATCAAGCTGTGACATGTGTCACCAATCAAGCTCCGCCACGTGTCGCTCACCCACCCCAAAACTCCTATAAATAGAAGCCTTCCTGAGACATTTAGAGGACCAGAATTGAGAAGTGAAAAAGCTCTGTGAAGATCAAGCCTCAAAGCCTTCAAGAACTTCAACCCCAAAATCGAAGAACATTCGAAGCAGAATCGTCCAGATCATCTGCCTAGATCCTAAAGTTCACGGGAATCAAGCCAAAAGTGTCCGAAAACATCAACAACTCACAAATCATTGAAGCTCAACGGATTCAAGCCTCTAAAGCTCCGAAGAACTTCCACCACAAACCTTCGAAGACGAAGAACGCACGAAAAACACGAAGAACGCGAAGAACAAAGGATTTCTAAACAAGCTCATAGCCAGAGATTCATTGTAATTCCGTTTCAGTAATCTTCGATCCATCCATCAACCAAATTGAAGGATATTTTGTGTTTAAGTCAAATCCACATTACCATAAATCTAATCAATAAGTTTTGCAAGGAGATCGAATCAGAGGATCACTCTTTTATAATTTCAGAGAATTGTACCACACAATCATCAATACAAATTCGCATTTGTGAAACTATTTTACTTGTTTGATTTATTTCAAACTAGAAATTTAGTCGCTTACAAAGGTTGCGAACATGATTAAAGGAAAGTACACCCAACGAAATACGTAAAGCATTCAACATCAAGAATGATTTTACTGCAGAAGAAGAGGCAGAAATCCTCAGGGAGAACTCCTGGGCCTTTGAATAGTGATTTTTTCTTTTCTTTTCTTTTCTTTTTTTTTTTTTTTTTTAATATAACTCAGTATAATATAACTCAGTGGTTTTGATGAACGTTCTTGATGTTGGCTTAATTAGTAGTATGATCATGGTGATTATAGTTTAAAGTTGATGAAGATTTTTGTTTTCTTTTTTCTAGTATTTTCTTTTAATTTCCTATGGTTGCAACTGATGAACGATTAAGTTGATTTGTAGTGATCCTGAATTTGTGATTGGTTTGGTGAAGGTTTTGATCAATGTATTAATTCCTTTGGTTTTGTTTTTCCTTTTATGGTCGTTTCAATTCTTTTCTCTTTTAAGCCAACATTATATGATGAAAGTTCATGTTCAAAATTACAACTCCGATCACGTTTAGGCATATATAATCTACTGTGGCTACCTAATAAAAATCTTGATTTAATGATTACTGTTTTAAACAACAGTTTGGACACAGAAGCTCGACCGAAAGATTGTTGAAAATTGAAATCATGATATTGACTTTCAAGAAAATAAATAAATAAATAAAATTCATGTCCCTTTAACTACAAAACCAAAATAAAAATAAATAAATATGGACTAAACAAAAATCGCACACAAAATAAGAAACATTTATTTTGTATGTTATACTTTGTTGATGTGTTTTATAATATGAAATGTTTAAGAAATACTTATTTTGTAAGTAGTATTTTGTTGAATATGAAATAGATGTTAATTTTTATTTTTATAAATTTTTTTTGGTTTTAAACTTTGGCCGCCCAAGTATAAATCCTGGTTGTGTATTAAAATGAAGCCCTTAAAGGAATACAAGTGGCGTCAATTAATAGTGGGTCATCGTCTAAAGTGTGTCATCGTCTTGTACGAACTCATATCTTTTTTCTATCTAGGAGTAGACTCTTGTAATCCAATCAATAGGCTTATCAATTTAGGCTTTATACTTCTATAATCTAGTTGACTTTGTATCTATAATATTTAATATTACTAATAAGAATATCTATTTTGTTCCTTAATTCATGGTTGAATTGTGCATTTAAGCTCTATTAAGTAAAGCAGTAATAGTCGGTTCCAGTTAGTTTAACTGGTAAAGTCTTTGATGGTTGAATAAGAAATTTGAGATTCAGTTCCTGCCTATACTAAAAACCGATTGGTTTCTTACTCTAATGATAAAAAACATCATTAAGATTGAACGTCATAAATTGAAACTCTCTAAAAAAAGTTAAACAGTGATCGAGCTCAATACTTTTTAAATAAATTCTTATTAAAATTCATTTATTGGACTGATAAATAATAAATGATCGATGGCAGATGTTGATAGCAAGTTTAATATATATATACATATATAGGCACACCCCTTTTTAATATGTTATTAAACTGAATGATAACTACCAATAAAATGAAGCCATAGCCATAGAGAGAAACTGAGAAAGCAAAGTCACTCATAAAAAAATAAAATAAAATAAAGTCACTTAAATGAAGGGGCAGGTGAATAACCTATACGCATTAATAGTGATATGCAAGTAGTTATTTCTTAACCAGCAAACATGGAAAAATGGGCAATCTTATCGCAACAAGTACATGCGGTAACAGTTAAGGGTGAAAGTATAAATTGTGAGTTGTTTTTTCATTCAAGGCAAGCACACATAGTCTAAGAGTACTACTATTGGTGATGCTAAAAAGTTATATTGCTATTTTTTGCAGTATTAAATATAAAAATGAGGTCCACTGGTGGAGCTATACCCAAATTTTTTGATTTCTTTGTTACAGTGCACAGTTAAAGATAACTATGCACGATAGCTCAAAGGTATAAAATATATAAAAAAAAAAAAAAAAACATTTTTTTATTCTGCGTTCACACTACTTTAATTATTTTATTGATTTCTTTTTTTATTTTTTTTCTCTTCCTTTTCTTTCACCTCTGTTCATCCGTCTCTCTCATTTTCTCTACTCTCTTTTCTTTTCTCAAAACTCTCTTTCTTCTCAAATTTTTGACTAATCTCTCTCTCTCTCTCTCTCTCTCTCTCTCTCTCAATTTTTCCTCTGCTGTGTGAGGGTCTCTTCTTTTGTCGTGTGGGTGTGGTAGGTCATGCCATAGGTGTGGGTGTGGGTGTGGGTGTGGTGGGTCATCAGCATTGTGGCCATGCCGTGGGTATGGTAAGTCATCGGTTTCGGGTCATTATTTTATTGCAGTGTATATATTATTTTATTACAGTGAGTATATTATTTTAATGTATTATTTATGTTATTTTATTGAATTGAAAGTTAAAATAAAATCACTGATGATGAGTGAGAATGTAAAATAAATAAAGTAGTTTTTGGTAAAGTTAAATAGCTAAAATTATGACTTCATCAATGTGGATGCTCTAACGACCCAAAGACATTTCCGATCAATCAGACGATTATCTTCATGCTTTGAAATGCGTCATCGCCTCAAGTGAACTCTATCTAGGAGTAGACTTTTGTAATCTTATCAATAGGCTTATTAATTTAGGCTTTGTACTTCTATAATCCAATTGACTTTGTATTTGTAATATTTAATATTATCAATAAGAATATCTATTTTGTTCCTTAATTCGTGGTTGAATTGTGCGTTTAAGTCCTATTAAATTAAGCAGTGATTGAACTCATTCCTTTTTAAATGAATTCTTTTATTGGACCGATAAATATTAAATAAAGGCACATGTTTATTCCAAGTTATATATATATTTATATTTTTTTCTCAAAAAAAAAATATATATATATATATATATATTGTGGGGCCCAATAATTTATGGACCAGGCCCATTCGCCCTTAGAGAGTCCGAAGGCCCGAGCCGAGGCAAACTACGGCCCAAACTCTACAATACAGAGCACCTAACGGTTTTGTGATGTAGCCGAAGACAACTCAGTCCTCGGCAGATCCAAAACCCCACCAGAAGAAGAAGGGTAAAACTGGTATAGGGCCAGACTTAAAAGAGAATCTAAGAATATCCGGGACAGCTGCTCTCATTGCCATTCAATGCGCTGCCCCTGACAGAGCCGTACTCTGCAGCCTTATCAACCATCCCCAACAATTCTGGGATTAGACCGATGGGACAAATATCAGTCCTGTAAATATTGACCCTACACGTGGACGAAGGAGAGTTAACGCAGACGAGTATAAAAGAAGAAAGTAAGTAAATCGAGAGGGGGCCGATTCCACCTCCAAAAAAGGGAGACGATCTGGGTGAGAACATCTCAACAACACCTGAGATTACAGAAAAAACCCATCGTCGGGTAACCGGGGTAAGACCCTAATGGTCCTCGGATCAAGTCCGAGGAGGCCCATCCCATAGGATGCGACGCCGTAGGGCTTAAACGTTCAAGCCCAAATCCTTTTTCTACACGAATTCCTCTAAAACCAGAACCGGGCGCCGCCCCGTGACCAACGGCTAGCTTTTCAAGCCCACTCTCTACAAATCATATTGTGAGGGATCGTTCATGCGTGAGCCCAACATCCTTATTGGGCCGCCAGAGAACTGTGTCCTTACAATTGGCGCCGTCTGTGGGAAAGCTTGCGCGTTGGCGCAGGTGGCGGTGGAGTCAGCTCTCTAGCAAGCAGAAATTCCTGGGGCTTCCTCCGACTCCGGCGACATACAGTTGTTGCTCCGGCATAAGCTTCTGCTAGGGGCTACGCCTTACAGTGCCAAGGGCGCGGGCATCTCTAGGGGCTTCTGGCCTCAAGCCAACTTTCTCCGCCCTGGTATAGGGGCTTATGGTCGAAAAGTAAACCGAATAAAAGAAATTTCACAAGTTTTGGACAGAACCAAGGCCTTGCATGGTCCTCGGACTCAAGCCTATGGGGAAACCAAGTACAAAAAAGAAAAAATCACAAGTTTTGGACAGAACCAAGACCTTGCATGGTCCTCGGACTCAAGCCTATGGGGAAACCAAGTACAAAAAAGAAAAAATCACAAGTTTTGGACAGAACCAAGGCCTTGCATGGTCCTCGGACTCAAGCCTATGGGGAAACCAAGTACAAAAAGAAAAAATCACAAGTTTTGGACAGAACCAAGGCCTTGCATGGTCCTCGGACTCAAGCCTATGGGGAAACCAAGTACATAAAAAAATCATAAGTTTTGGACAGAACCAAGGCCTTGCATGGTCCTCGGACTCAAGCCTATGGGGAAACCAAGTACATAAAAAGATCATAAGTTTTGGACAGAACCAAGGTCTTGCATGGTTCTCGGACTCAAGCCTATGGGGAAACCAAGTACTATGGCACATAAACCTCAAGATCCATCCGAAGAGAACTCCTCGTTAATAGTTGGGTCAATCCCTTAATTGCACGGGTTCCCCGGTCTACCCTCGGATCCCCCGTGCCAAAGGGAATGATGCGCTACGGTACAGCATATTACCCGAGAGCACAAAGTCCTTCGCTACTCGACTATCATCTCGGACGAATTGTTTAGAGTTTATCGTTCTCGGGAATTGGTCTAGCGTGCATCGCGCAGCACTCAACAGCTATCTCGGTTAGTTCCATGAATTTAATATATTGAGGATTACCATTGTTATACTTGATAATATTTGCGAGTTTAAACTAATAAGGATTTGTGTTAAAGTATGTATAAAGAAATAAACACATCTTTTATTAAGACAAAAGAACAGTACAGTGTACAATAAAAGCTGAAACAAGCTTACATTAGAGTTAACTGCGTAAGCAAAAGAAAAGTACAAAAGAGTGAAGATGATGCCGAGGAGATAGCTCAGAGGAGAGATTGGCTACTGTTCCAAGATGTCGTCTAAGGAAACTATTCCTCGACGCTTCTACATGCCCATAACTCAGGCAGCCAAAGAACCTGACCTCAGGCTAACACCATCTACAGAAAAGGTGCAGGGAGCCGGAAGTTGGGAAGCCCCCGCAAAAATTTGCCTGCTATAAGGCAGACGGCGCTGATGGCGGAAATTCCTTCTTCGGACATACCAAAAATCTGGCATGACCAGAACCTGCTTCGGATTTTGACTAAAAGAGGGAGAAACATCCTTTCCCCTCTCTCGAACTGGAATATTCTCTTGAGTCTATGCCTCCTTTGCCCGTACCTCACTATCTGGAGTCTCAGGAAGACACGGCGCCTTTGTGGCGGAGAGAGCTCCTTTGCCCCAACCCTCGCCTCAAACATGATGTACTAGGAGAGGAGACTGAAGGATTTGTGCGAAGGTAAAGCAACTTTCTCTCCTATTTATTTAAAAGATGAGGTGATGGCATTTAATTCACGCAGCGTCCCAAGGAACGCTACAGACGAAATGTCTCCGGCTCGATTTCCAATGCCGTCTGCAACCCTGAGATTAAAGGAGCCTCGTGAAGGCACACCTCGAACACTGGGATGCCCAAAAAGTACCGCGTGACCTAAGACTACGGAAATACCCCCCAATTTATGGGCCCAGTAAATTCGCGGCCCAGGCCCGTTCAGCACAGGGGCCCATGGACAGAACCAAGGCCTTGCATGGTCCTCGACTCAAGCCTATGGGGAAACCAAGTACAAAAGAGAAATATTACAAGTTTTGGACAGAACCAAGGCCTTGCATGGTCCTCGGACTCAAGCCTATGGGGAAACCAAGTACAAAAGAGAAATATTACAAGTTTTGGACAGAACCAAGGCCTTGCATGGTCCTCGGACTCAAGCCTATGGGGAAACCAAGTACAAAAGAGAAATATTACAAGTTTTGGACAGAACCAAGGCCTTGCATGGTCCTCGGACTCAAGCCTATGGGGAAACCAAGAACAAAAGGGAGAAAAATTACAAGTGTTGGACAGTACCAAGGCCTTGCGTGGTCCTCGGACTCAAGCCTATGGGGAAACCAACTGCTCGGATAGGGAAAGTCCTCGGCCCAACTACTGTAAAGTGTTAAGGCCAATAAGAGTGTTCGGATGATGGCGGGACGCTCCGCTATTTCGGCAGCCTAAGGGGGCTGTTCACTTTTGCGGGTGATATGCCTTCAAATAATTACTTCCTACACCACATAGAACATCCAGTTCTAATCTCAGTTTTGTTTCGGGCAAGTATCGCTATTTACAGGTACGAATTGCTATGTCAAACAATTCTATTAAAGTTATGGCGACATCTTTTTATTATCAAGTATTTCGGTCTTAGTCATCATTGATTTAGATGCGATATTATTGAGCCGAGCAGCACTTGCAAATTTATAAAAACAAAGAGACAGAATATGTGAAATGAAATAACAACAAATTTTTATTAATACGAAAAATTATTACAACGTACAAAGAAGGGCTCAAACAAGCCTATACAAAATGTGAACTGCCTAAGCAACAATAACATCCGTAGTACAGATATGTAAACAGTCAGGTGTCTTTTAAACTCATCTTCAAAGTCTCTCCAATCTCTGTCTCAATACTGCTCATATTACGATAAGAACCTTCTTTGGGAAAAAATGAAGAAGGAAATAGTAAGGAAGAAATCAATGAAGAAGATGGAGGAGATGAATGAAGAAGATGGAGGACATGAGTAAGGAAGGAGGAGAAGAAGAGAGAAGAGATGAAAAGAAAGAAAGGGAGCAAAAGAGGGAGAAGAGAAAGCACCAGAATGGATCTGGTGCTGGGAAGACTAGGGAAGGAAGGCGGAGAGGGCCACCAGTGAACGAAGAAAGGAAGAAGCAGAGACACTTGGTCCCTGCCTCGGTCCTGACTCCTAACACGCCAGGGCCATACTAGGTGAGCTCATAAGAGAGCGGTTGGTTATGATGATGGGAGTTCTCGACTCAATCACACCGAAAGTTGGACGTGATGAGTCCCTGCTTCGGATTTTGGCTGAAAGAGAGGCGGGACATATCTTAAGTCTGCGCCATCCTTGCCTGACCGAGCCATTTCAAGCTTTATTAGAACATGGTGTTTTGAGGAGGGGCATGGTTTCTTCATCATTCGTTATGGTAGACGTATAATGATATGGTGTATAACAATCGGGTTAAGCAAATGCTAAAGGAGGCTATGGGTTTCAGATCTCAGAATGATGGAAAGGGGTCTGCATGAAAGTGATGGCCTCCTGCTTGCCTTCTTATAGGAAGGGCAAAACGAAGGGAATTAAATTCATTCAGGTTTCCAAAAGGAATCTGAAGAATAAAGGTATGTCCGTTCCACTTCCCCACCCCATCAGATGAGCCGCCGAACGTGAATTAACCTCGTAAAGGGAAGCCATTAAAGGCGCACCTTGGATAGCCAAACGGCAGGAGTAGATTACGAGCGAATTAAAAGGAGTACCTGGTAAACCGGCGAATTTCCTAGACAGATGAAAACCGCCCACATTAATGCGGGGCTGAACTAAATAAGCCCTACTAAAGGCCCGGGTTTACCAAAACCCTCCTTTCCAACCCAGAAGTCGGATAGCAGGGTTTTGAGGGGCTATTGTGGGGCCCAATAATTTATGGGCCAGGCCCATTCGCCCTTAGAGAGTCCGAAGGCCCGAGCCGAGGCAAACTACGGCCTAAGCTCTACAATACAGAGCACCTAACGGTTTTGTGATGTAGCCGAGGACAACTCAGTCCTCGGCAGATCCAAAACCCCACCAGAAGAAGAAGGGTAAAACTGGTATAGGGCCAGACTTAAAAGAGAATCTAAGAATATCTGGGACAGCTGCTCTCATTGCCATTCAATGCGCTGCCCCTGACAGAGCCGTACTCTGCAGCCTTATCAACCATCCCCAACAATTCTAGGATTAGACCGATGGGACAAATATCAGTCCTGTAAATATTGACCCTACACGTGGACGAAGGAGAGTTAACGCAGACGAGTATAAAAGAAGAAAGTAAGTAAATCGAGAGGGGGCCGATTCCACCTCCAAAAAAGGGAGACGATCTGGGTGAGAACATCTCAACAACACCTGAGATTACAGAAAAAATCCATCGTCGGGTAACCGGGGTAAGACCCTAATGGTCCTCGGATCAAGTCCGAGGAGGCCCATCCCATAGGATGCGACGCCATAGGGCTTAAACGTTCAAGCCCAAATCCTTTTTCTACACGAATTCCTCTAAAACCAGAACCGGGCGCCGCCCCGTGACCAACGGCTAGCTTTTCAAGCCCACTCTCTACAAATCATATTGTGAGAGATCGTTCATGCGTGAACCCAACATCCTTATTGGGCCGCCAGAGAACTGTGTCCTTACATATATATATATATATATGTTACTAGCCTCGTTCCACGCGCTTTACATGTATAATGTGACTTTTTTTTTGGATCTAGTGTCATAATTTTTTTATTTTTTTATTTAATTTTAGATAAATTTGTTTTGAAAACATGGAATAATAAGAGAGTGTTCAAATTTGTAGGTATTTTAAATGGAATTAGAGACATATTTTTACCAAGTTATCTTCAAGTTTTTTCCTATTAAACTTAAGATATAAAGGTATTTCTAAACCAAATAAAAGTTCAGTCTAAAGAGAGAAATCCTCTTATAGATAGTATAGATTAAACTAAATGATAACTACCAACAAAATGAAGCCTTAAAGAGAATACAAGTGGTGTCATATTATTAGTTATTAAGCTAATTATTAGTTAGTTTAGAGCCACAGAGAGATTGCAAAGTCACTTAAATAAAGGATGTGATTAACCCATGGGCATTAATAGTTATATGCAAGCGGTAATTTCTTAACCAACAAACATGGAAAAATGGGCAATCTTATTGCAACAGGTATATGCAGTAACAATCAAGGGTGAAAGTATAAATAAAATAGTGAATTGTTTTTTCATTCAAGGCAATCACACATCATCTAACAACCCAGATATATTCCCGGACAATTATCTTCATGCTTTAACGTGCGAGACATCGCCTCATATGAACTCTATCTAGGAGTAGACTCTTGTAATCTAATCAATAGGCTTATCGATTTAGGCTTTGTACTTCTATAATCCAGTTGACATTGTATCGATCTGTAACATTTAATATTATCAATAAGAATATCTTCTTCTTTTTTTTCCTTAATTCGTGGTTGAATTGAGCATTTAAGTCCTATTAAGTTAAGTAGTGACCGAACTCAATCCTTTTAAAATGATTTTTTTTTTTTTTTTTAATTCATTTGTTAGACTAATAAATAATGGCACATGTTTTTTTTTTTTATGTGAAATACGGCTAAAACTTTATTAATCAGAAGAATTGACAAATACATCCGAGTTGAGAGCTTGTTCAAGGAAACAAGGAGTCTCTTCAACTCAAACAGAAAAATCAGTAATGCCTAAAGCATGTCTAGCTAGTAAATGTGCTGGCCTGTTGCCCTTTCGACCAACATAGGCAAAGTTCACACTACGGAAACTATGAGCAACACTTATGGAACTATAGACCAGAGTAGCTACAGATAAAGGGGGAGGAGACGAGTCCCTTAGAGCATTAACCAGTGACAAAGAATCAGTCTCTAGCGTGAAGTCTTGGACAGACATGTCTTTGGCAAATTGAAGACCCATCTCAACCGCCTTAGCTTCAACCTCAATGGCACCTAGAGGAGCATCAATTTTTTTTACTACAGGCACCGATCAACTAACCTGCATCATCTCGAATTATAATCCCCACCCCTACCATTTTCTGCTCTTTAAACATAGCCCCATCCACATTTATTTTGTACCGAGCAGGAGAGGGAGGCGTCCACACTGCTGCCCCAGCTGGCTGCTTCGAACCCGTGACCTGTATACAAGCTTGATAAGCACATAAATACTCCAACGCATTATGCACTAAGGTCTGACTTGACTTTTTCGCACCACCATTTTACATTCATTCCGGTTTGACCACAATGCCCAAGCTATCACAATCAGTTTTTCCACCCTACTGTGATCCCCTTGAGCTATCATCACCACATACCAAAGCAAGTCCATGAACGACCCAAAATGGAAACTCCCAGAGCCCTGAAACAAAGCGGAATTGTGCCATATTTCAGTAGCACGTTGACACTGCCAGAACAGATGGGCTGAAGACTCTTCCTCCACGTGACATTCATCACAAACACTGTCCAACAGCACTTTACGTCTGACCAGATTCTCCTTCGTGGGCAAAACATCTTTGCAGGCCCTCCAAGCGAAGTGGTGGATCTTGTGTGGAACATTGCAGCTCCATAGATGCTTCCAAAAACTTCTTAACTGACTACCATCAGACACACCACCCACCGGTACCGTTAAGCACATCTCCATGGCCAACTTATATGCACTACGGACACTAAAGAGTCTGTTGTGTGTTAAAGCCCAGACTTGCTTATCCTCTGGCAAATTCGCACTTAGAGCAATGCTACAAATTAAGTCAGCTTCATGAGGAAGGAAGATTTGCCGCACCAACTCATTATTCCATGCACCAAAAGCTTCATCAATAAGGGTTGCAACCTGAGAGTCCTCAGGTAGTCTTGAGACAGGAGAAACTACCTTATAAGTTGAGGGGGATGGCACCCATTTATCCTTCCAAATCCTTATGCTATGACCATTCCCCACCAGCCACCTTTTGCCATTCCGGACAATTGCTTGAGCCGCCAAAATACTCCTCCAAGAAAATGAAGGATTTTTTCCAAGACATGCATCCACAAATTCACACCTTGGAAAATATTTGGCCTTAAAAACCCTATATAATAAGGAGTCATTCACAGCCTGGAGCCGCCACTCTTGTTTAGCCAACATGGCCAAATTAAACTGCTTCAATTACTTGAACCCCATTCCCCCACAAGCCTTTAGAGCACAAAGTTTCTCCCAACTGATCCATGCCATTTTCCTCTCCTCCTTACATTGCCCCCACCAAAAATTCCTAATAATACTTGTCATCTCATCACAAAGGGAATCAGGAATTTTAAAGCAGCTCATAGTATACGTCAGAATAGCTTGGGCTACTGCTTTTATCAAAACTTCCTTCCCAGCTTTAGACAATAGCTTTTCCTTCCAACCAGCCAATTTTTTGGCTAGTTTTGTTTTGACTTCCTTGAAAGTATTCTTCTTATTTCTTCCTACCAAAGAAGGGAGTCCTAGATACTTCTCATGCTGCCGAATGACTTGAGCACCAAATCGCACTTTAATCTCTTCCTAGATCTCCTTTAATATGTTAGGACTGAAAAACAGAGAAGTTTTGGCACAGTTCAGCTGTTGGCCAGAAGCTTGCTCATACGTTCTCAATACTTTTTGAAGGGCATCACATTCTTCAATAGTGGCTTTGCAGAAAATTAAACTATCATCTGCAAAAAATAAATGAGATAGACAAGGGCCACCCCTACACACAGATACACCTTCCAACAAACCATCAGCTGTAGCTTTTTTAATTAATGCAGAAAGGCCTTCTGCACAAATCAAAAATAAATATGGGGAGAGTGGATCACCTTGGCGGATTCCTCTAGAAGGAATAATATGGCCACTAGGTTTACCATTGACACGTACAGCATAAGTGACTGAAGAGATGCATTGCATCATCAGGCTCCTCCATCTTGAATAAAACCCCAATTTCTCCATTATCTTCTCTAGGCATGCCCATTCTACCCTGTCATATGCCTTGCTCATGTCTAGCTTAAGAGCCATCTCACCTTTAGTTCCTGATTTCTTCAAATTAATCTAGTGCATTGCCTCAAAAGCTACTAAAACATTATCAGTAATCAATTTACCATTCACAAAAGCACTCTAGGTATCACTGATAATAGATGGGAGGATTTTTTTAAGTCTGTTGGCTAGAGTTTTAGATGCCAGTTTGTAAATAACATTACAAAGACTGATTGGTCTATACTCAATTACTCTTTTAGGTGAGTCAATTTTAGGAACCAAAACAATATGGGTTTCATTAAATTTTGGCGGGGTAATGCCTAAATTTAGGAAATCCAATACTGTTTTAGTTACTACACCACCTACAGTAGACCAGAATTTTTGGAAAAAAAGAGGGGACATACCATCCGGACCTAGGGCTTTTAAAAGATACATCTGTTTTAGGGCTTTGTGCACTTCACCTACCTAGAATTCCTTCACCTTCACCAGCATGGAATTCATTGATTGAGTCACTCTAGGTTGAATGGTCTCCAGAATTTCAGTGAAATAGCAAGTTTAATATATATATATACACACCTTTAATATGTTATTAAATTGATTGATAACTGCCAATCAAATGAAGCCTTTAAGAGAATATAAGTGGCATCATATTATTAGTTATTAAGCCAATTATTTGTTAGTCTAGAGCCATAGAGAGATCGTAGAATCACTTGAATGAAGGCACGTGAATAACCCATGGGTATTAATAGTTATACGCAAGTGGTTATTTCTTAACCAGTAAACATGGGAAAATGTGCAATCTTATTGCGACTGGTATATGCGGTAACTTGCAAGGGTAAAGTATAAATAGTGAATTGCTTTTTCATTCAAGGCTAGGCTGGCTGGCACACATCGTCTACCAACCCAGAAACATTCCCGATAAATTGAAAGGTTATCTTCATGCTTTAAAGTGCATTATCGCCTCGCATGAACTCTATTTAGGAGTAGACTCTTGTAATCTAATCAATAGGCTTATCAATTTAGGCTCTATACTTCTATAATCCAATTGACTTTGTATCTGTAACATTAATATTATTAATAAGAATATCTATTTTGTTCCTTAAGTCGTGATTTAATTGTGCATTTAAGTCCTATTAAGTTAAGCAGTGACCAAGCTCAATCCTTTTATTTTGAAAATATAATTTATAAGTGAATAAATCAATTTGAAAATTAATAGGAGAGCAATTCTATTTTTTAGGCAATATTTTAGTGAGAATTAGAGTTTCATTTTTATCGGATTGACCTTTAATTTTGTCTTTAATTATATATAGAGGTATAGGGGCATTTTTGAATTAAAAAATGATGAATCCAAATAGGAAAAATCTCTTAAATAATAGTATAGATATGGAAGCGGTTATTTCTCAACCAACAAACATGGAAAAATGGGCAATCTTATTGCAACAGGTATATGCAGTAACAATCAAGGGTGAAAGTATAAATAAAATAGTGAATTGTTTTCTCATTCGAGGCAATCACACGTCAACTTACAACCCAAATATATTCCCGAACAGTTATCTTCATGCTTTAACGTGCGAGACATGTACATCGCCTCATATGAACTCTATCTAGGAGTAGACTCTTGTAATCTAATCAATAGGCTTATCGATTTAGCCTTTGTACTTCTATAATCCAGTTGACATTGTATCGGTAACATTTAATATTATCAATAAGAATATCTTTTTTTTTTTTCCTTAATTCGTGGTTGAATTGAGCATTTAAGTTGTATTAAGTTAAGTAGTGACCAAGCTCAATCCTTTTTAAATGATTTTTTTTTTTTTAAATTCATTTGTTAGACTAATAAATAATAAATAATGGCACATGTTTTTTTTTTTTTTTGAGAAGGAATAATGGCACGTGTTGATAGCAAGTTTAATATATATATGTTATTAAATTGAATAT
Organism: Quercus lobata; assembly: GCF_001633185.2. Taxonomy (NCBI): domain Eukaryota; kingdom Viridiplantae; phylum Streptophyta; class Magnoliopsida; order Fagales; family Fagaceae; genus Quercus; species Quercus lobata. Next base: position 37,605,889 of record NC_044906.1, on the reverse strand, counting down.
GTTATTAAATTGAATGATAACTGCCAATAAAATGAAGCCTTTAAGAGAATACAAGTGGCATCATATTATTAGTTATTAAGCCAATTAATTATTTGTTAGTCTAGAGCCATGGAGAGATCGTAGAGTCACTTGAATGAAGGCACGTGAATAACCCATGGGCATTAATAGTTATAAGCAAGTAGTTATTTCTTAACCAGTAAACATGGGAAAATGCGCAATCTTATTGCGACTGGTACATGCGGTAACTTGCAAGGGTGAAAGAATAAATAGTGAATTATTTTTTCATTCAAGGCTAGGCTGGATAGCACACATCGTCTACCAACCCAGAAACATTCCCGATAAATTGAACGGTTATCTTCATGCTTTAAAGTGCATCATCGCCTGAACTCTATTAGGAGTAGACTCTTGTAATCTAATCAATAGGCTTATCAATTTAGGCTCTGTACTTCTATAATCCAATTGACTTTGTATCTGTAACATTAATATTATCAATAAGAATATCTATTTTGTTCTTTAAGTCGTGATTGAATTGTGCATTTAAGTCCTATTAAGTTAAGCAGTGACCGAGCTCAATCCTTTTAGGGAGAAGTCTTGTCTTGCATAGCATAAACTTAGTGTGAGCAACCTGAAAATTGGTTTGTACTCCAAACGCTATTATTTTAAGGGGTTTTGTTAGTTCAATGATGACATAACATAATCTATATAATTTATTATCAAAAAGTTGATGAAATTAAAAGAATTCTATGTGATAGAGTAACTTGAGAACTCTAGAAGATCTTAATCCGGATATTAATTCAAAAACATACAGATTTAACAGGTTCTTATATAAAACAACCAACAATACAAGGTAGCTAATTACCAAACCAAGAGCTCTATCCACATAAATTGTTTGTAAGAGATATTGATTATCTGATCCTTTGGAGATAGCCAACTGATTACTGCCTACCAAATTTGGCCTATGGGTTATATCTTATTTCTTAGTGCATAGGAGATCGGCTGGGTATGCATTATTTGGGCCACTAAGCTCCTTGAGTTCAATGTTCATGGCATTGATGAAAGATGCTGCTTCCTTTATTGGTTGTTCCATGCCTTCTTTAAGCCTGCTTAGTTCCATGCAGTACGCTTCCTGTCCATTGAAAATGTTCTCATTATTACACCTTTTTTTAATTATTTTTATTTTATTTATCTCTGTTACAAAGAAAAACTACTTCATTACATGCATGGGTATTTTTATGTGAAATTCAACCCCCCACTCTCTCCCCAAAAAAGTTAAGTAAAGAAGAAAGATTGTATATATATATATATATATATATTTTAAAACACTTTAGTAAACAACAGTATACTACATTTTTGAAGTATTATCCCCATTATAATGCTCTAAAAAACTTGGTTAAAGAAAACCACATTAGATGTTCACAATCGCATTATTATCATATATAAATATGGGTATGTTTATGGGAAGAAAAACCCAATGAAATGATCTCAGAAAATCTACACATATACTATGATAGAGTAGTCTAATAAAACCGTCTCATAAAACACCATCTCAGGTTAGAAGATGAGAGATTTTGACTGGAGAGAAGACAAGGGCCATACCATGAAGTGATCAAGGTCCAACGAAGTAGGAGTGGTTGCGCCCTTGAGCTTGGAATAGGCTTTCTGATCATCTACTGCATTTGTTTCACCCACATCTCCTATTTGATCACCTAATGCCACCTAGCATTATTCATTAAAAAAAAAAAAAAAAAAAAAAAAAAAAAAAAAAAAAAAAAAAAAAAAAGGAGGTCCACTTGACATTAGTGTGGTTTTCAAACCTAGACCGTTTAAAGAACTGTAAAAAAGAAAGGTTCAAAGTTTTTAAGGTCGAACCGAGATCGAACCAAAGTTGAACCGTGATGATATTATAATTAATTTAATAATTATTTAATTTTTTTTTTTACTAAAATAGTCCAAATAAATATAAAGTTCTATCTTTCAAATGTATTTTTCATATCATAATTTTTATAAGACAAATAAGAAATATTAATTAAATTTCTAAGCAAACATAAATTGATTTTGTGTTTTTTTAGTGAGGGATATGAAATATTTCATTACAGATCAATATCGATATAATGTTTCGAAAAATTACCGCTTATATATATATATATATATATATATATATATTTATATATATATTGTTAGAGCTTAATATTTTTTTATGCAAGCCTATGTCTAAATTATCTTAAGCCATACCTAAGCTCATTTGATAATCTAATAAACTGTTCTTATGAGACCCAATAAAAAAGTTAGGAGAGACAATAAATGGTCAAGTATTTCCAGGACTGTAAATGAGCCAAACTTTGTCGAATAGTGCATGTTCAAACTTAGTTTGTCAAGAAAAATAATAAAAAATAAATAAATAAAAGACTCAAGTTTGGCTTGAGCTCGTGACAAGCCTAAAAATAATGTTTAAGCCTAAGCTCGTGAGAAAGCCAAAAAGTTTGAACTTGACTTGGCTTGACTTGATTAATTAGTCAAGCTAAGCTCAAGCTTAATATCAAGCTCAAACTCGAGCTCAGATCAAGCTTTTGAACTTGAGATATAAAAAAATTACATTATCAAATGCTTAAATCTTGCTACAGTGGGCTGCTAGCTAGGTGTTAAAATTAATAGCCCACTGTAGCTAGATGTTAAAATCAATAGCATCTACCACCTTTGATGGGGGGTGCTTTTTTAAAATTTGATGTTAAAAAATAGCATTTATAGCATTTGACACTCTTGATAAGAATGCTCTGATAGTAGAACATCGAGCAAACCAGGGAGAGAGAAGAAAAATTCAAAGAAAGTAAGAAGCAACAGACAGAGAGAGAGAGAGAGAGAGAGAGAAGAAGAAGAAGAAGAAGACGAAGAAGAAGTGGTTGAAGTTTCAAACTTTCAACAATAGCCATAAGGTGTAACTTTAAGCCAAGTACTTTTTTTTTTTTTTTTTAAGCTCTAATAACCATTTGTGGTTCTCAAATCTAGATGGTTCGACCTCGGTTCATACGGTTTATTGATTTTTTTTTTTTTTTTTTATCTAAGCCTGTTTTTGGAATTAGATTACCTCTTTAATGAATGGTTCTCGGTTACCTAAATGGACCGTACGATCCAATCCAAATTTTAAAACTATTAAATCATCAGCTCATGGACTTGCTAACCTACGGTTCACAATTACCTGAGTGGACCGTACGATTCATTCCGGATTTTAAAACCATTAAACCATTAGCTCGTGGACCCGCTGACCTAACATGACATGACCATTTTTTTTTAGAAGAAAAACATAACATAATATATCCATCTAACCATCATTATTTTGGCCCGTCTTTTTTACAATTTTCTGACTGATAAAGAGTAAAATAAAGCATTTGTATATCGCAATGTCATTTTTCTATTACAAAAAGCTAGCTAGAGTTAAATGTCAATATTGAAAAGGAAATTAATAACTAATCGAAAAGTACAAAGTCTATAACAATTATTCACGGAAGTGAATTTTCTTTTTTCTTTTATTTTTTTCCTTGCCAAAAGTTGGGACGGTAAGATATAAGCTTGACCTAACAAATATAAGAATAAAGTCACACGCACATATTATTATTAGTTAGTGTATAATTGGGAAGGAAAGGACAAAAATGACTGGCACCTAGGTATTAGGCCATGAATGATATATGTAGTTTTTTTTTTTTGCTATTAGAGACTGGTCTTTTCCAAGTAGGAAGTAGTCTATAATCTATAGGGCTCAAAAAAAAAGTACTCTACAATCTATAGGTAAGAAAGTACGTTTCGGATATTCCTCTCAAGTGCGACATATTTTGAGGCTCTTTCCACTTCAGTCTAGGTAAAGGTAAAGGGAAGAAAGGATTTTCCAGATTGTCCTGTCAATTACCTTGGTCCCGGCCCCATAGGCCACAATTTCTCCTAATTACACCACATGGATCTTCGTATTAAGTTATGGAAATTTAGTCTATTTCATAGTTTAGATAAAATTTTATAAATTTTAAAGTGTACAAATTACCACTCTTACGTTTTTTAATATTTTAAAATTTATGATAATTTATACAGTCTTACATTAAAAAAAATCTAAATTAAAACCATGAAATGGAGAGACTCCAGACAATAAAAAATAAAAAATAAATCCTTAAAAAAAGAAAAAGAAAAAGAAGCAAGAATAGGGAGATATAAATACCTTCAAACATTTCAAGTGAGTCTCAATCAACAACCCATACAAAGGATGGCCTTTGATCATCCTCTTTAAAAGCTCCCCATCTTCTTCTTGATCTACACCAGCGTTCTCTAGGAACCTAATACTACCATTCTCTGCACTCTGATCCTCCATCTTTTTTCTTTTGGCTAAGTCTTTGATCCACCTTTCTATTTCTCACTCACTCCCTTTCCCAAATGAGGTTAATTTTATAGCAAGTAGTAAGTAGTAACCCTTGGCTTGGAAGAGAATCAAGTTGCTTTTGAGAAAAGCTGAAAAAGTCAATGGTTTTTTTTTTTTTTTGTTTAGCTTATTTTTGTTACTCGACAAAGGTTTTATTTCATTTTTTGTTATTATTTATGAGTTTCACAGTAATATTTTAGTTTTCTTTAATTTTATTTACAATATTTTTAATTTTAACTAAATAAATAATTTCTAAACGGTGTGAATGATGATAATAAAAGTTAGGAAGTCAGTAATAAGCTTTTTCCTGCTTCCTCTTTCTTGTCCCGAAAGGAACCTCTCATGGTTCTCCTCGATAATAGCTCCTTTCAAGTACCTAAAATTGTACCTTCCCGTTACCTCTCTCTTACCTCTATATTGAAAAGGGGCGTCATTGGTGCTGTTTCCAAATTTGGTCTTCTACTCTGTGGCGTCGTACGTAGTTCAACCAGAAAGAACTTTAAAAAAAATTCCGAATGTCTTTTCGCTTCTAAAACCCAATGGACATTAGGCATCCTTCTTATATATTTCCCGTGCATGACTAAACCTGGTAGGATTTTGAATGAGTTTGGGTTTTACGTCTTGAAATGTGACTAAGGGCGAGTCTGGTTAAGTTTTTTGTAAAAGTTTATAATGAAAAAGTTGAGTTTTTAAAAGTGTATTTTTAAAAAGTTGAGTGATTGGTAAAAATTGTTAAAAAGTACTTTTTGAAAAGGTTGAGTGTTTGGCTAGCACTTATAAAAGTGACAGTTTAAGGGATAAATTACCAAAAATGACAATGTATATATAAGAGAGTTTATTTCATATATATATATATATATTTTTTTTTTTGGATGTGAGTTTGGTTTATACTTAAAAATCAACTACTTTATCATATTTAAATCAATTTTTCTCTTTCTAAAAAAATTATTTTTTTCTCACCAATATTAGCTAATAATAACCTACCACTTAAGATTTATTGTGAAAGTATTGTGAAAATATTGTAATAAAAATTGATACTGATTTTAATTTTAACGTGCTATTAAAATTATGTTTTTCTCTTTCTAAAAAAATTATTTTTTTCTCACCAATATTAGCTAATAATAACCTACCACTTAAGATTTATTGTAAAAATATTGTGAAAATATTGTAATAAAAATTGATACTAATTTTAATTTTAACATACTATTAAAATTATTTTTTTTCTTTCTAAAAAAATTATTTTTTTTCTCACTAATATTAGCTAATAATAACCGGCCCCTTAAAATTTATCGTGAAAATATTTCATTATTCTTTTTTTTCCTTTTTTTCCACTCTTTTTTTTATCCTCCACACGACATTTCTTTCTTCTTCTTTTTTTTCCTTTTTTTTCCCCACTAAATTTCTCCTCCACACACGTACCTGTTCTGTTTTCTTTTTTAATCCTTCTTTCCTCCTTTTTTTTTTTTTCCTTCTCTGCCATTCCTCCAAACGCCAGAACATTCAGAGCTCTCCTTCTTCGTCTCTTTTTTTTTTTTTTTTCTCCCTTTTCTCTTAGCACTTCGTCTGTTGGTTCTTGGCGGAATCGATAGCATCCCACTCAGGTTCTGGCGAGTGGCTGAGAGTACAATAAATTAAATGGATGGGTTCAGCTTGCATTTTAAAATCTGATTGGAAAAATGTTTGAAATAATGTTTCTAAAAATTAATATGGTTTTAGATTTTATATTTTTAAACTGGTTAATTGAATAGATATTCACATCTTTATATTCATTATTTGGATTAATGAATTAAATTAGATAATTATATGAGTGAAAGAAAACAACTATATAATTATAACATATTATATATTCACAGTAAAATTCTTGAATCTCATCTTCAATGCATAAGAAGAATTAAAAAAAAAAAAAAAAAGTTGAGCGTAAATAAACAAAAGAAGAAGGTTAAGATGACTTTAAGATAAATGGAAAATTTCCTTATTGTTGTTCTTTGAAAAGAAAGACTAGATTATTTCTTATATCACTTTCTAAAAAAATAAAAAATAAAAGAATACATGGCTAGGAAAGGAAAATACCAGTAACATTATATAAATAACAGGAAAAAATGTAAAGTACATCCTCAAAGTTTGACCAAAATTTATTTCAATTGTCTAACTTTATTTTCATTTAATTGAATTCTCTAAATTTTAAATTTATTCAATTACGGCCTCTCCTTCAACTTCCATTAATTAAAACATTATGAAATTTTTTTTCAATAATTAATTAGATTTTTAATTAAAAAATTGAAGAAAAAAAATTTGTACACTTAACAACAACATTTTACGAAAATTGACGGAGATGTCTTTAATTAAAAAACTTAAAATTTGGAGAACTCAATTGGATAAAAGTAAAGTTAAATGCGTAAAATATTGGTAAAACTTAGAGAATGCAATTGGCATTTTTTCCTAAATAATAATTAAAAAATCCCAATAGTGCGAACATGAAAATCACAATCATGGATGCTACATATTAATCGATGTACAAGAGAAATTACAACAAAACCAACCAAACCTTAATCCCAATGACAAAAACAAATTATATATGATAATTAAGTATAAAATTTTATTCAATAAACTTATCCATAAAAATCAGATTCAATTATATAATATCATATTTTCATGTAGCTAAAGATACATACTGTTATAACTTATTTATCAGTTTTTTAAAAATGAGCTGTTGAATAAGTTATACATGAAAATAAAAATTATAAAGACTTATGTTTTACCTTTAAAAAAAGTTTTATATTTTTTAAAATTGCAGTTTCGAAATGCTATGCCAAACCGAGGATATACAGCATGCGAGTCTATAAATGGGTTCAGCTTGCGTGTTCCAGAGTCTGTCAGCCTCTAAGATAAGTTTCAAGAGGCATCATGCATCCCTGTTTCGTAATTTAAATAATTGCCTTTTCTGGGTCTGTAACTCTGTACAATTCAGTCGGCCTGGTAAGAGCCAGTATAGCTACAAATCTTTTGCCATGCATGCAATTAGCGAGGTATCGATCATGCATGCAACGAAAAAACGATCCAATCGGACCTCATTCCCACATGTCCTATGGTTTCTTAAGAAGACCTCATGACTTCGATAGATCGACTGTCGGTGAACTGGACTACAAAGATAGAACGCTCGTTTGTCCGTATCCATATATAGACCAAATCTCAATGTCTAGTCTGAGATCGATGGTACCCTGGAAGAACAGTATAGTAGAGAGTGAGAGGCTATAATTAAGGATTTGGAACTCTAGGGTGATTCGCTGCTGTACATAGAGTATAAATAAAAATGCATTTTTTCCCGCATAAATAAAGGAAAAATTAACAAATACTCTAAAAGCATTTATTTAGTAATTGTGAGGCCAAAGAACTTGTGACCCCGGCCCACTATGCGTTAGGGCCCAAGGCCCGAGCCGAGGAGGGATATTGTCGAGGACATACAGTGAAAGTCCAAATGGCCTAGAGATATAGTCGATGATGATTTTGTCCTCGGCATCCCAAAGCGCTCCTGAAAGAAATAGCAAGTACGGTATAGGAACAGTTTAAGGAAAAGCTGAACACCTCCACATTGATGGAGAAAGGACCCCTGGACAATATGGCGACAAAGGACAAAGGAAAGGCTGTCATTACTGTAATTAAATACTCTGCGCTAGACAGAATAATATTTTTCAGCTTTTACAACCACCCCCAACCACTTTGGGTATGAGCTGATGGGACAAGTATCAGCCCTGGAAAGCTGAACCTACACGTGAACGTTGGAGGAAGGGTAAAGGCTAGTATAAAAAGAAAAGTAAGCAAGCCAAAAAAGGGGGCCAGGAAGAAAGGCCAAGAACCAGAGCCTCCTAGGGCATGCCGAGGAGAAAGACTTCTTGAGCAAACATGGTTCACCTCTGTATGAACACCATGACCAACCACCGTCCGGTGATCAAGACCTAGCCTTTCAGCCTGCGCTCTACAAATTTTATTGTTTGGGCTTTTAACGTACGAATCCAACACCAGTTTGGGATCATTACAAATTGAGTCTTTACAATTGGCGCCGTCTGTGGGAAAGGTTTGTGCGTTGGCACAAGCGGTGGTTGGTTCGAGCTCCTGTCGAACAAGGGACTGAGAAAGCTCCTCCGTCATTTCTAGCAGCACGCTATTGTTGCCCTAATATAAAATTCCACTAGGGGCTACCCATCGAAGCACCAGTGGCATGGGCGGTTCTAGGGGCTTCCAACATCAAGTCAACGCCCCATACCTTGGCCGAGGGGCTAGTCCTCGAAACTTAAAGAAAATTCTAAGTTTTGGACAGAACCAAGATATTGCATGGTCCTCGGACTCAAACCTATGGGGAAACCAACTACTTAAAGAAAATTCTAAGTTTTGGACAGAACCAAGGTATTGCATGGTCCTCGGACTCAAACCTATGGGGAAACCAACTACTTAAAGAAAATCCAAATTTTGGACAGAACCAAGGTATTGCATGGTCCTCGGACTCAAACCTATGGGGAAACCAACTACTTAAAGAAAATCCAAGTTTTTGACAGAATCAAGATATTGCATGGTCCTCGGACTCAAACCTATGGGGAAACCAACTACTTAAAGAAAATTCTAAGTTTTGGACAAAACCAAGGTATTGCATGGTCCTCGGACTCAAACCTATGAGGAAATCAACTACTTAAAGAAAATCAAAGTTTTGGACAGAACCAAGGTATTGCATAGTGCTCGAACTCAAATCTATGGAGAAACCAACTACTTAAAGAAAATCCAAGTTTTGGACAGAACCAAGGTATTGCATGGTCCTCGGACTCAAACCTATGGGGAAACCAACTACTTAAAGAAAATCCAAGTTTTGGACAGAACCAAAGTATTGCATGGTCTTCGGACTCAAACCTATGGGAAAGCCAACTACTCAAAAAAAACTATAAGTTTTGGACATAACCAAGGTATTGCATGGTCCTCGGACTCAAACCTATGGGGAAATCAACTACTTAAAGAAAATTCTAAGTTTTGGACAGAACCAAGGTATTGCATGGTTCTCGAACTCAAACCTATGGGGAAACCAACTACTTAAAGAAAATCCAAGTTTTGGACAGAACTAAGGTATTGCATGGTCCTCGGACTCAAACCTATGGGGAAACCAACTACTTAAAGAAAATCCAAGTTTTGGACAGAATCAAGGTATTGCATGATCCTCGGACTCAAACCTATGGGGAAGCCAACTACTCAAAGAAAATTCTAAGTTTTTGACAAAACCAAGGTATTGCATGGTCCTTAGACTCAAACCTATGAGGAAACCAACTACTTAAAGAAAATTCTAAGTTTTTTACAGAACCAAGGTATTGTATGGTCCTCGGACTCAAACCTATGGGGAAACCAACTACTTAAAGAAAATTATGAGTTTTGGACAGAACCAAGGTATTGCATGATCCTCGGACTCAAACCTATGGGGAGATTAGTCATTAGAAAATAGATTAAGTCCTAGACAGAATGGAAATCCCGCCCTGTCCTCGGATCCCCAGCTCTAAGGAAACTAATGCAAACAAGCGTTTAGGTTCGGTACAGTCATACCTCGGTCCTCAGACCGGATGCCAAAAATGGTTAAGGTTATGAATGTTGTCAGGAACGTGGCAAAGCACCCTACTGCTCGGCGACCTTCTCGGATAGTTCATTTTGGGTTACTCATCCTCGGATGATCACCTCATATGCAATACAGAGCATTCAACTGTTATCTCGGTTAGTCTTATATGTATATCCTTTTTCAGGTCGGCATTATTATGCCTGTTAGTCTCAATGAATTCAAAATAATAGCTTTTTGTTAACAAGGGTTTCTGCCCTAAGTATCGTTCAAAAAAAAAAAAAAAAAAAACACATCCATTCACAATATAACTATTGCAGAAAAGAAAGAATACGTAGAATAAGATAAAGTCATCTTTTATTAAGATAAAGAAATAGTACAGCGTACAATGAGGGGCTTAAGCAAGCCTATATCAGAAGCTAACTACAGAAGCAAAAAAGAAAAGCAAAAAGGAAAAAGATACAAGGGAATGATAAATCCTTCAAAATTCTGCTCAAGTAGCGACTAAGCATGTTAGGATGGCCCCATTGATGGAAGGGGAGAATGAGCAGAAGAAGAAGCAGAAGCACCAGGATGCCCCTAGTGATGGAAGAGAAGAGGAAGCGGAGGCAAAAGGGGGCACCAGAGAAGGAAGAGGGGAGGAAGCGGGGATGCCTAGTCCCCGTACCAGCTCTAACTCCCATCAGGCAAGTGCCATGTTAGTAGCGCTCGAAAGAGAGCGGATGGTACCGACGATGAGCAACCCCAGTGCTGTCGCACCAAAAATCTAATACGACCAGCACCTACTTCGGACTTTGGCTGAAGGAAGAAGAGGCTTCTTTCCCGACTTATCAAGGGGGAGAAATGTCTTGAGTCTCTGTCTCCCTTGCCCTGACCGGGCTATCTTGAGTCTCAGGGAAACCCAATGCTTCTAGAGAGTGTTTGGTCTCTTTGCCCTCATCCCAGACTTGACCATATCACTCCCTAGGGCTCAGTCACACTAGTAACAGGGGCTATGGGCACAACTGGAAAGTTAGGGATTTGGAGGGCTTAAAGGGTCTACGAATAAAGAAAATGACCTCCTACTGCACTTCTTATATGGGATCAAGCCTGGTGGCATTAACTCTGTACAAATCTCTAAGAAAAGCTACAAACAAGATAAGTCCCACTCAACTCCCAACGCCATCTTCAACCGTTGGATTTGCGTCACCTCGTAAAGGAAACTTATTAAAGATGCGCCTCGTGCACCAAAGCGGCAAGAACGCGACGTGAGTAAAGCTAAGGGAATGTCTCATAACCAGGAGTATGTCCCAAGCAAATAAAGAGGCACTGGCATTGATGAAGGACGAGGCTTGGCAAGCCGTGACATAGGCCCGACGTCACCAAAACCCTCCTCTCCGTCCGAGGGGCCGGACAGCAGGATTTTGAGGGGCTATTATAGGGTTAGAGAACTTGTGATCCCGGCCCACTTTATGATAGGGTCCAAGGCCCGAGCCGAGGATGGATATTGCCGAGAACATAGAGTGAAAGTCCAAATGGCCTAGAGATATAGCCGAGGATGATTCTGTCATTGGCATCCCAAAACACTCCTGAAAGAAAGGGCAAATATGGTATAGGAACAGTTTAAGGAAAAGCTGAACACCTCCACATTGATGGAGAAAGGACCCTTGGACAATATGGCGACAAAGGACAAAGGAAAGGCTGTCATTACTGTAATTAAATACTCTGCGCCAGACAGAGAAATGCTTTTCAGCTTTTACAACCACCCCCAACCATTTTGGGTATGGACTGATGGGACAAATATCAGCCCTAGAAAGCTGAACCTACACGTGGACGTTGGAGGAAGAGTAAAGGCTAGTATAAAAAGAGAAGTAAGCAAGCCAAAAAAGGGGGCTGGGAAAAAAATGCCAAGAACCAGAGCCTCCCAGGCCATGTTGAGGAGAAAGACTTCTTGAGCAAACATGGTTCACCTTTGTATGAACACCATGACCAACCACCGTCCGGTGACCAAGGCCTAGCCTTTCAGCCCACGCTCTACAAATTTTATTGTTTAGGCCTTTAACGTACGAACCCAACACCAGTTTAGGATCATTACAAATTGAGTCCTTACAATAATATTTTTAGAAATTTTTGTGGAAAAAAAATTATTTATTTTGACAACTTTTTAAATTTTTCATAAAAATAATGTCAAAACTTTCTTAAAATAGTTTATTAATAATTTATCTGAGAGTTTCCATTAATAAGATCCCATAAATAATACCAATTATAGACTATGACAAAATACTAGCTAGGGTTAAGGTTTCACTTTGATTAGTTGCCCACATTGGTGCCCTTTTGGCCAAATAGGCCTGCAAATAGGAGTGTGCATGGGTCGGATTAAAGAGTTTTTCAATTCAACCTACCATGGTGGGTTAAAATAAATCCAACCCAACCCCACCCATTATAGGGGTCCAATCCAACCTCTAAATTAGGATGGCTCAAGTTGGAACCATGGGTTGGATAATTTTTTTTTTTTTAACTACTACTATTATTATTATTAAATTGAACATTAGAACATCATTACTACAAATAAAAGCAAATGTATAACCAAATAATTATGAGTATAACACAGAACAAACACAAACTATATGAGAAGAATTTAGGGTTTGGGTTTTATTTGGAAAGGGAGGGGGGAGTAAAAAATATTGTATAATATATTTTTTAAATTTTAAATATATATTAAATATAGGTGGGTCAGGTCAATTTAGGCGGATTTGTGAATCTTATGACCCAAACTCAACTCGACCCATTGTTAAAAAAAAAATTTATAACCCAACCCACCAACACATAAAAATGACCCAACCCGATGGGAGGTTGGTGGGTTTGCTGCACACCCTTACCTACAAATGAGTTTTGGGCCCTAGCCAGGAATGGAGGCAAGCTTTGACGAGGGGGGCAATGCCCCCCCCCCCCCCCCCCCCCGCGGTGATTTTTTTTTTTTTTTTAAATATTAGTATATACCAAGGTACTAATTTTAGCAATTTTATTTTATAAAATTACATTTTGCCCCCTTTAATAATATTATTAATTCTTTTAAGAGTAATGTTATTGCCACAAACTTTTTTACAACATTTTTACAAACTGTTAAGGTAGAAAATTCCTATTGGTTTGCACTTGGTCCACCACTTACACCACTTTTTAACTTACCAATAACCACTCATTACATCAGTAATTTGTAAAAAAGTTTGTAACTCTAACATTTCTCCTCGTAAAGACCATTAAAAAGTCAATAGATCTAAAATCTAGAACAAAATATATAAGCCCAAAAAATTAGCACCACAAAAAAAAATTACCAATAGTAAATCTAAAACAAAATAAGCCCAATTAACAAATTTTACCTGACACCAAAAACCCGGCCCTTTAAAAAATTTTAAATAAAATTATTTTTTCCTTACCCAGCAACAACATCAAAGTCACACACACCAAAAAAAAATCCTCAAACAGTTAAGTAGTAGTAGAGCCAATGGTCAGAGCTACCGCACATAGCCAATAAACAAACCCCCCCCCCCCCCCTTAACTCTAAGTCTTGGCTCTGTCTCTGCCCCTAACAATGACTCCCAAGGTGGAGAATACATTATGAATAGTCTACCCTAATTAAGAGATTTATATGAAATCACCACTTAATAAACTATTAAGGAAAATTAAGAAAAACCTCAAATTTTATTAGGTTTCTTTGATATATTAAATTTGAAATATGAAAAGAAATACATGACTATGGTCTTAAATATAATCTAAAAGGTAAAATTAAAATAAAGATTTCATAATGGAAAAGTACAAACTAAAAACTAATTTACCTTCATAAGTTGAGTTTAAAAATTAAGTTATGAGGTGGAAAGGTATATGACACCCACCTTAAATAGTTTATTATTATAACACCTCAAATCATTGCACATGCACAATATTACCGTAAAAATGAAAAATTAATGAGTAAAATGCTACATCTTTACAAATAAGTAAATGCTCATAACAATAACTAAGGGCCTGTTTGGTAGGAGTATTGTGATTTTGGTTTTTAAATAATGTGAAAATTGTGATTTAAAAAGTGTACTAAAAATACGTCTTTTGAGTATTCATAATGCAAAAAAATGTGTTTGGTGACATGTTTTTATAACATTCTTTTAAAACTGAGAAAAGATATAATTGGGTATTTGGTATGAAAATGTGTTTCTAAAAAATAATTGTAACGTTTGGACAAAAACAATAAATTGACTATTATTTTAATTCAATGAGAGAGAAAAGTCCCACATAAAACAACATATCTCCCTTTCTCTGCTTCCTCTTTTCCCTAGAAACCTCTTTGCTCATCTCATCTCCTTTTCTACTCTTCCAAACTTGAAGAATCCAAACCAAACTTGAAGTGTCCAAACTCACATACATTATTTCTCTCCATGTTACAGGTGGCTAAATAAAAACCAACTAAACATATCAACATGACATGTGTAGAAGCTCTACAAATTTGTCAAAATCATGGTCACTTGATTGTATTCATAGTTGGTGTTATAGCCAACTACCTTTGAAGCTTCCTGCAATATTCTTGCAAACCCATTTGGAATTAACCCAAAACAAATCAAAACCCACACCAGAACAGCAACAAAAAAAACTGTCCCCAAATTCCCAACCCACACAAAGTTATCAAATTTTTGCAACCTCAAACTCAAAACTATACCCACGTCAAATTTTCACAAACCACACCTCAAGAACTAAAAAAATACTGCACCCAATCATTCCAAATCATCCTCAAACCCCAAACCCCCTCCCTTTATATACTTATTCCCATCTCTTTTCAATAACAATCTCTCTCTCTCTCAAAATCAAAATTATTTTTGTGAATTAGAGTTAGTGTTTTTGTGATGGAAGTGACACAGAGATATTTGGATCGGGTCAAGGGGCCGAGAAGAATGAGATGTTGAGGAATTTGGTGCAAAGGCATGGTGCTCAGAACTGGTTGGTGATAAGCAAAGCGATTTTCGGTCAATCCGGAAGTCTTGCCAACCTCGAAGGTGTAATCAGTTGTCGGCGGAGGAGGACAACCTCATCGTTCAGTCTCACGCTAAGTACTGTAACAAGTGGGCCACCATAGCTAGGCTCCTCAATGGCCGTACAGACAATGCGATCAAGAACCAGTGGAACTCTATGCTTAAATGGAAGTTCTCGTCGATGAGCGATGACACCACCACCACCATTGTACCCACCTTTCCTTGCTTGCCATCAGACTATTTCCTCATCAAAGCTTCCAAGTTCACCACAAACTTGTTCGAGTGAACTCACCCCGAGAGAAAGAGAGAGATCTGAGTTTTTGTTTGTGGGTAAGAGAGAGAGAGAGAGAGATGGTTTTATGAAAGAGGGAGAAAGAGCTGTTGGTGTTTAGTCATGTCAAGTCAGATGTCACTAAAAATTGTTACTTAAAAACTAAAGTGGAAATTTCACTTTACCCACATGTGGTTTGGCCTGTTTTTATAGTGCCCACCCGTGGTTTAAAAGTTATCGCTTAACCCACCTGGGGTGGCCTTTGTTAAACCTTCGTTACCCACCTCTGCCATTTTTGTTAGAAAATCCCCTTTACTATATAAGCCAAAATTAGAACCTAAATAGAACCCTAAAAAGAAGAACGAGCACTCTCCCTCTCTCTATCTTAGAATCCCTAAAATCCCTAAACCCATAATCATTTTCTCTCTTTACTTAGATTGCCAAAGTGAAATCTAAACATTTGCAAGCAAAGAGGAGGTGTACTAAAGCTTAGGTTTTCCTCTATATCAAGATCCCTAAAAATCCCCAAACCCATTTCTCTTTGTACTCCAATTGCCAAAGTGAAATCTGAACATGTCTTCTTCAAGTTATTACTCGGGTTCCAATCACTATTCATGTTCTGCTGACTATTGTCAGCTACGGACTGCTTTGACCTTGAACAATTTTGGGAGAAGGTTTAATGGGTGCTACTACTATGATGTGGTGAGTAACAGTTGGTTTTCAAATTTTTTTTTTTTTTTTTTTTTTGGTTTTCTAGTTTTGTTGGCTTTATGAATAACTCTAATTTGATTTTGTTTGTAGGATGATGAACCTATACTTTAGGTGGTTGGATGGCAAAACATGTAAGCGTGAGTCTAAAGTTGCACCCATTGTCCTTGCAAGATTCAATATGTACAAGAATCAAGCAAGAGTTGCACAGGAAAAGAAAAAGGTGGCTAGTGATAGGAAAAAAGTAGCTATTGAGAGGGAAAAAGTAGCCAAGCAAAGGGAAGAAAAAGCTAGAATGAGAGAGAGGATAGCTAAAAAGAAGTTAGAGAACTACAAATTTACACTTGTTGTGTCATAGTGGTTTTTTGCCTTTTTTGCTTCTTTTTTTTTTTTTTTTTTAATTTTTTTGTGTTTTCTAGTGGGATGGGAGAATTTGGAACAAAGCCATTGAGTCTACCTTGAAGGCAAGTTGTCGTAGTTATTGTATAATTTTGGGTACTACCACTTTTGACAAGTGTATTCCATGTATTTGACACTATGTAATGTTGTTTATTTGAATAGAGTATGCAATGTGTTTTTTATGTAATGTGTTCTTCTTTATGTAATCTGTTCTTGTTTATCCAATGCTGCCTTGTTTATGTAATGTGTAATTCTACCTTGTAATGTGTTCTTGTAATTTGAATAGAGTATGCAATCTGCTCTTCTTTATATAAGGGGAAATTGCACATGCACCCCACAAGATTTTGTTTACATCAAATAAAGAAGCATAAAGAAGTATGTTTTAATAAAGAAGCATAAAAAAGCATAAAGAAGTACCATTCCATACATCAAATGGAGAAGCATAAAGAAGCAAAGAAAAAAAGCATAAAGAAGTACCATTCCATACATCAAATGAAGAAGTATAAAGAAGTACCATTGCATACATATATAATAACATATACAAAACATTGTTCAAAACAAGTGGACTCCAACTAATTTTAATGGCTAAACAATGCCAAAGTACTTCAATAATAAGTATTTCTATCCCCACTAAGACAATCACAAATTAACTTTATAGTAGAAAGTTATGCACAGTAACAAAAAAGTGGTGACATGCCCCTATCCGACATGCACAATAACAAAAAAGTAAAGTAAATTTTCTACAAACACATTCTCCAATCTTCATTTCCCAAAAACCTTGCCCTTACCCTTGCCTTTTTTGTTGCCCTTGTCCTATCCTTGCCTTGCATACTATTCCCTGTTGAGAACATTGCACCAAACATCTCAGCTCTTAATCCACCTCTTCCATATGAGAACAAATAACTTTTCCCAAGTACCCTTGGTGGTACCAACCCCCTTGGAGGCTACAAAATATATAGAAACTCTATATCAAGATCTAATCTAGTGTTTATGTAAGTATAAAGGGTGGTGTTTGTGTATATACCTAAGATAGAGGTTTTCTTATGTCCCATGTTTCCTTAGGAGTATGAGAGATGAGCTGGTTGCATGAGAACCATTGAGCTGTGGGTACTTTACTTGGTGGTGGTCTGCTTGAAGTTAAAGCAGATGTTTCAGTTGACTATGTGTAGGATTTGCCTGTTGGCTGCCTCAGTGGCTGCTTTTGTAGCTAGTTAACTGATTGACTTGCTTGATAGGTGGTTGGCTTTCTTGTTGGATGGCTAGCTACCCCACTTGTTGCTTGACTGGTTGTTTGCTTAGCTGCATTGTTTACTGGTCCAGGTAGGTACCTTGCTTGCTAGTTGGCTGCCTTGTTTACTGGTCCAGGTGGGTGCTTTGCTTGTAGGTTAGCTGCCTTGTTTGTAGATCTAGGTGGCTCATTGCTTGCTGATTGGTTGCCTGGTTGCCTGCTTTGTTTGCAAGTCTAGGTGACTACCTCACTTGTTGATTGGTTGCCTAGTTGGTTGCCTGGTTGGCTGCCTTGCAAACTTCCTTGGTGATTGCCTAGGTGGTTGACTTGCTAGCTAGTTGGCTGTTTGGTTTGCAAACCAGGGTGGCTACCTTGCAAACTTCCTTAATGGTTGCCTAGGTGGCTAACTTGCTGGCTGGCTGAGGTACTGAAGTTGCACTCTAACTTGGTTGGTTAATGCTTCCTCCTTCTCCCTTTTATCCCTACAAAAAGAATTGTCTTGCATCAGAAATAGATTTGTAATATAATTGTCATTGTGAACACCTTCTTGCTTTACTTACAATTTTTTTTTTTTGCCTCTCAAATCACTATCTCCTTTGCCATGGTGTCTCACCTGTTATTCCAGCCTTACACCTCCTTGAATTATGCCCCTCCTTATGGCAAAACCCATATTTTATAGGTCTATTTGACCTAGAAACTTTGTAAGGGTTGTTTTGCTTATCTGCATCTTTCTCTTCCTTTTCATTAGTGGCTTACCTGGAGGTTTGTACACAATTGGAGCAACAGGGGCAGGTTGGTTGGTTTCAATCCATTCATCTTGGCCAAGCAGTGGGGTAATCATCTCTTTGTATGTAGCTACATAGGCATCCTTTTTATAGCATACATGCACATAATCCTCAGGCCTCTCCAAATTCTTATAGATTGCTGCAACCCCATGTTTACATGGGATTCCTGTCAAATCCCAAACTCTATAACTACAACACTTTCTTATAAGGTTAATCACATGCCTCTCATACTCATTATCAACCTCATATATAAAGTAACTTGATGGAATAGCAGAAAATGACTTAGAATTAACTTTCAACTGCTCAAGCTTCTACAATATGTTTGGACATATGTCACTAGTGAACTTTTCAATCACAGTCCTCTTACTGTACATTCTAGTCATCAACCTAACCCTAATCCATTCTTGCATGGCAATGATTGGCTTATCCCTAGCATCTAGTATCATAGAATTAAATGACTCACTAAGATTGTTCACATAACAATCAGAGATGGCCCTTGGAGTGAAATGTGACTTGGTCCATTGGGTTGGTTGGATGTTTGCTAGATACTCCCATGCTTTTTTGTCCAAGTCTTTCATATCTTGCATCCTCTTCTCAAACTCCCTAACTGTTGTTGCTGCAACACACCTCCATAATACAGCCTTCAATTCTAACCCTTGGAAGTTTAACTTAAAGTTGTTGTAAATATGCTTCACATAGAATCTATGTTTAATTGTTAGGAACAACATCTCAATGGCATATATCAATCCCTGGTTATCATAAATAAAATCAAAAAATATCCAAAGAACAAAAATGAACACCATCTGCCTAAGGACAAAAATAGAACTTTCAAAAAGCAAAAATGTAATGACTAAGAACAAACAGAAATCTCAAAAAGCAAGTGAATTGTATTACCTTCTGCCTATCTGAAATGAACACCAAATTTAGCTCATATGGCCTCCCAATATCATCTACAATAAAAACTACACCCAAAAATCCTTGTTTTCTTGCTCAACTATACCTAATGCAACAGGTATTGTCATTCCCATCCCTTGTAGTTGCTGATAATATATGTCCACCAAACTTGCCCTTCAAATGGCAACCACTAATCCTACAAGTGGCATGCACCCCCCCCAAGAATCCAACTTTCTATGCATTGAATCTCACATATATCCTCTTGAACTTAGGTCATGTGTTAGGTTTAGTAATCTCAGTTTGCAGAATCACCTTACTCCCTACATCTATTACTCTTATCATCTCAGCATAGTCCCTAAGCTTCCCATATTGTAACCTCTCATCACCTAGTATGAACTCTCTAACTTTCCTCTTAGCTCTGTACACTTGATTTATGCTCAAGTCCACAGACACATCCTGCATAACTCAATGCTTCACACCAGAAATTGCCCAATCAGGGTTTTTGTTGAAATCATCCAAATACTTCCTAGCCACATATGTAGAAGTAACCTGACTATATTTGAATGTCCTCCCACATGTACAAGTTGGAACCATGGTCTTTATTTGGAAGGTTAACTCCCATGAAATCTGTGATGCATATACCCTCCAACCACATTCATATATGTAATGGGCAGAAACCTTGGTCTTTTCATTAAGCTTGAACTTAATGTCCATTGGTTTTTGCACTACACATTCCCTTAAGGCAGCCTTAAACACCTTCCCATTTGGAAAATCCATACCCTTGCATAACTAAGGGTTACTTATACCAGTCTTCTCATTGAACTTTGGACATCTCACCCTTTCATCCTCATCCTCAGAATTGTTAATGCTCCTAGTGTCATCATCATCAAGAGCTTTTTCAGCCCAATCATCATCATAAACAGCTTGATCATTGGCAGCAGCTTCTGGTTTCTTCCCATTATCTGTAACTTGCTCCTTCAAATGCTCTCCCTCATTTACCTTTTTAGTATCTCTTTGATGCTCTCTCATATTGGGTATCTCATTGTTCTAAGCACCAAATATGTCATCAGGATAACTCTCCTTCATACCCTTCATCTAGCCAATCAGGTTCATCCGCATGAACATCTTCACTACCAACAGTTTGTCCATGGGTAGCATTGTCATCCACATGCACTTCTCCATAACTAACAGGTTGCCCACCCCCAACATTGTCATCTATAGCTCCACCAACACTACCATCCCTTAAACCCTCAACAGGTTCTTCACTAACATCATTTTGGTCAACCACAGATGATCTAAGAGAGACAATATTGTCACTGCCCCTACTGTGTTCACCCACTACTAGAGTCCACTCCTCATAATTAGTATCATCACCTTCATCATTCATTTCCCATGGCTGGTCTACTACAATTAGTTAATCTAGTTCAACCATAGGTTCTTCAATAGCAATTGGTTCAGCTTCAAGTTCTACATAAAGTGTGATTTCATTTGTTGGCCATTCAGCATGTAGTTCACACATGTAGGTCACATCATCATCTGAAGTAATTAACCTTAACTCTTGCTCTAAGTCACCACCAGGTATTAAATAATAAACCTACTGTTAATGGGTCCCCCAGCATCAGCACAAATGTTTTGTATCTCAAAATGACTTAGTAAATTTGCATCAGCATTACCCATTACAGATACCTCACCACCTACATACTCTAAACTAGGGTTCCACTCAAACTTCCCACTATGGTGAATAGTAAAATTAAAATGAATTTTAGCAGCCATCTGTAGGATTTAAAACACATGCACAAACAACAGTAATTAAATACATAACCAACACATGCACAGAGAGCATCAATCATTGACAAAAGCAAAATAATTTCATACAACATAAAACACCATTTAACGTGGGGTCAAGGGAGACAAGAAACACAACCAACTAAACAATTTGTCTCCATGGGACCACAAACAACCTAAAGATGCATTTATCCAAAATATTTCTAGGGACCACAGTCATCAATGTCAACTATAAAAGCAAGAAATTATTTAATAGAAAACCACTAATTTTATGACAAAAAAACTTTAATCTGAATCACCTTCATCAATCGTTACACATTGAAAAAGAACAAACACAACAATGGTAAACCCTACAAAGTAATTTCATACCTGATTCTTGGAAAACCCAAGCTTCACTACACCTCCTCCTTGCTTGCAAATGTTCAAATTTTACTTTGGCAATCTAAGTAAAGAGAGAAAGGGATTATGGGTTTGGGGATTTTTAGGGATTCTAAGGTAGAGAGAAGGAGAGAGCTCGTTTTTCTTTTTAGGATTCTATTTGGGTTCTAATTTTGGCTTATATAGTAAAGGGGATTTTCTAACGAAAATGGCAGATGTGGGTAACGGGGGTCTAACGAAGGCCACCCCAGGTGGGTTAAGTGATAACTTTTAAACCACAGGTTAGCACTATTAAAACGGGCCAAATCATAGGTGGATAAAATGCAATTTCCCCAAAACTAAAAAATACTCCTCAAGTGCACTCAGAATATAATGTTTGAACTCTCAAGATTAAAAACTGTAATTTATACACTTGTTACAAAATGTTGTTACCAAACAGGGCTTTTTTTTTTGCCCCACCCTTTTCAGAACTTAAATACCGAAAACTGTGATTTAAATGTTGCTACCAAACGGGCCTAAAGGATTGAAATTAAAAGGGATTGAAACCAAATCTAAAAAATGTTCAAAACATGATTTTCAAGTCAAAGGATGTACCAACAAAAAAAAGGAAAAAAATAAATAAATTAAAACATATTATAATACATGACATGCATGCACATCTGATAATGCAAATGATACATGCAAATTACAAAGCGTGAAATTTTATCAATTTGTGTGAGAATCAAAATTCTATTAAAACTCGTTATCATGTGTGATTTATTTTAACGCCGAATAAGCCTATTGGCATTAAGTTTTTGGGATGCAATGTCCCATCATACCATGTCTGTACCAAGAGTGATACTAAATGCTAACTCACAGGGCTATACTAGATTGTATGTGTTTTAAAAACTTGGTAAAACATATTATAAGATTTTAGAAATCAATTAAAAACAAAGGGCTCATCATTAAATAGTTTTGGGATGTACCTGAAATCCTATAACATAACCTATAAGGACTATTGTACGATGTATCTTGTTCATGAAACCAACTTGGGTCTAGTGCACAGAAATGCTAGACTCAATCCTTATCCTTCATTCACTATTTGGATCTCATTACCGCTAGGGTTAGAAAGCAATGTGGTGAGGATAAGGGTCTTAAGTAACACAAATGCATTGTTTGGCCTCAATCAACACCAAATATTTTGGCCCCTACATACTATAGGTTGGCGTTGATGTTTGGTTTGTTGTGTCTGATCTGTGTGCAAATGTTTTTACCACCATATCATCTACAGTTTCAATAGAACCCACAAACCCACATGAGTCAGTGCTTGAAACTAACAATCAAGGTAATAAATTTGATTGGTATTCATAGTGGTATATAGTTATACTCGTCTGTGACCAGTAGAAGAGGAAGCCACACGCGGAAAGAAGAAAAAAAAGAAAAAGATGGGTCATGATGTTGTTGTGCGGTGGGATAGGAATGAGGAAGCTTCGAAAATGTTGGGGTAGAAGATGGTATTGGTGTTGGTGTCTAGTCAATGGGCTTTTCATGGGAGGTGGAGTAATTGAGAGATTATAATGTGATGTGCATTTTTTTTTTATGAGTGTTTCTTTCGTATACTTTGTGTTTTTATATTTATAAACTAAAAATGTGAGTTTTACTCTCTTTTTTTAACCTTTAAATTTTTATCTACCACTTATGTGCCTTAATCAGAATAAGTATAGGAGAGAAATGAGTGAATTTTCATTGGGAAGGGGCCACAACCTATATAGAAATCCTTTATTTTTCAAGAAAATAGTATGAAAGACTTGTAGAGAAATGTTGATGACAAATTTATAAGATTGAAGTAATTGGAATAGTACAAGGAAAGCAACAATTCAAGAAATGTCCTAATAAAATTAAGGGAAAATTATATTTTGCCTATCTGTGGTTTGCTAGAAAAATAATTTACCCACCGTGGTTTAAAAAATGGCACTTGAGGTCCTATCTGTTAAAAGTTCGTTGTCCACTTGAGGTCTTGCCGTTACTCTAACATGATTTTACTTGAAAACATATTAGAAAGTGAATCAAACACACTAAAACTAAGAGAAATAAACCCAATGTCACTCCCTTCACTCTCTCTCTCTCGTCAAATTCAGCCACTCCATGAAGATCATCAAGTGAAATTTCCATAATCACTTTTGATTGCCATTCCAATCAAAACTCTTGTGACGAAGTTTGAGGAATATCCCTCTAGAGTGAAATTCCAGGTACATTCTCTAACCTAGGGTTTTTAATTTTTTTTTTTTTTAATTTCATAAATTGATGGTAATCTTTCAGATAATTTCACATTTTTCTTTCTTATCAATTCATAGAGAAAGAAGAAAAAGTATGGTTGGTTGGTTTAGTTAAGCTCTGTGTTTTCTTGAGAGAATTGTTTGGTTAATCTTTGAAGGATTCATATTTGTGTATTTGAGCTTGGTATCCTTATAAATCCCATAAATTGAAATAGTCTCTAGGTGGATTTTTTTATTTTTTTTATTTATTTTTTATTTTTTATATGGAAACAGGGGTCTTATTTATAAGATAAAGAGTTTATACATCAACAACATTGAGCCATCGGGCACAAAGTCTAGTTGCTCTGAGGCTTGCCAAATCCCTCACATAGCATACATATACAAAACTGGGACATGACCTATACACATACAAAATGTGTTGTTGGTGAGCTCCTCGCTTCGCCAAAGCATCCGCACAGATATTAGCTTCAGGATACACATGAAGCACCTAAACCTCCCAGTCCCAATCCATGAGGTTCTTACAATCACAAATTAAAGGTAACATATTAAGAGGATAAGTTGCATTGTTTTCTGTTAACCAAGTTAGCACTATACTAGAATCAAGTTCAAGTTGTATAAATTTAAACCCAATATCCCAAGCTAGTGCCAAACCCTGTCTGATAGCGGCTAACTTAGCCATGTTATTTGATGCAAGTCCCAAATGAAGGGAAAAACCAGAGATCCATTCACTCGAATGATTTCGCAAAATGCCCCCTGCACCAGCTAATCTCGGGTTACCGATGGCACTACCATCGGTGTTTAGTTTAATATAGGGATCGGGAGGCATTGTCCATTTTATTAGTTATGGTTTTCTAACCTGAGGCCGGCTTACAGAACCAGCTAGGAAATGAAATTCAGTTGCAACCTGGACGGAGAAGTGTATAAGGCTATGTTGGGATCGGGATTGGTTCCTAAAAATCCTATCATTTCTAGCTAACCATAGATTCTAACAAAGAAACGGAAAATAAATTCACCAAGGAAGTTGAAAGTGTAATATAATCTTGTTAGAGGTTGCATTACTCTGAAGCCAATCTTGCAAAGACATATGAAAGAAAGACAGGGGCAAGATTCTTGGGGATTAACTCCAAACCTCTTTTGCCCAGGGACAATCTTGTAATATGTTGAGGGTTGTTTCCAGGTGATGACACCTAGGGCATTGAGCATCTAGATAGGGGCGACCAATGGTTAGGAATGTTCGTGTGGGCAGCCAGTTGCGCATAGCTTTCCAAATGAAAGTTTGAATCTTTTTTGGGCAAGTTAAAGCCCAAATCCAATTCCAATCCTGTGTATTGAATGACACGTGCTGTTTAAGAAAGAGAAATTTGGAAGCGGATTTAACTGAACACATACCATTGTTGTGGGGCCACAACAAGGTGTCTGGAAGTCAGGTAAATTGTGTCACAGGAATACCCTGAATAAGATTCTGAAGCTGGGGGAAATAGGGAAGTCAAATGAATCGAAATTCCAAGAGTGGTTGGTTCTTAAGGAGCTAACCCTTCGATCCTCATCATGAAAAAGGAGAGGGCCTTCAAAATAGTTATGTAGAGTGCCTTGAGGCAGCCACTGGTCCTTCCAAATCCAAATAGTTTGCCCATCCCCAACAATCAAACTCATACCTTCAAGCAACAATTTAATACCGATCAAGAGCGATTGCTAAATATGGGACCCTTTTATATGCCTAGTACTGGTAAATAGTGTTGTGTGAGGAAAATATTTGGCTTTTAGAACCTGGGCCTAGATCATATTGGGATTAATATATAACCGCTATGCCTGGTTCATGAGAATCGCACGATTTCGATGACGGGTTGAGGGTATACCCAACCCTCCAACTTCCTTAGGTAAGGTTACGGTTTCCCAGTTGACAATGTGACAGCCACAATGTGAAGCTGTATCCCCCCATAAGAATTTGCAACTCATTTTGTCAATCTGGTGACTAATCTTTTGAGGGAGAAGCGTGGTTTGCATGGCATAGATTGGGATGGATGCCACAGTTACTTTAATGAGGGTGGCCCGGCCAGCCATTGAATGATGTATGAAAAGCAAAACCATGATGATGACACCAAAGCCAATTTCTTTATTATTCAATTATGTTTGATTTAATGCCTTCTCTTAATCTTTGATATTTCTACCCAGATAGACTCCTTAATTTGCAATAAAATTTTGTCCTGAGTACCCTATTTTGTCTTCTTCCAAAAGGTACTTTATTGATCTGGATCTTCTTTATTCAATTTTACCTTATTGTCTTCTTCCAAAAGGTACTTTATTGATCTGGATCTTCTTTATTCAATTTTATGTTGCGGATTGCCCTCTTCCTAAAGTATTAATGTCTTTTGAAATACTAAAAGATAAAGAAATCACTTGTGATCCGATGTATGCATTTAAACATGTGCAGTTGGAGTGTGTTTGATTCACTTTCTAATATGTTTTTAAGTTAAATTGTGTTAGAGTAATAGTAAGAACACAGGTGGGCAATAGACCATTGACAAATAGGACCACAAGTTGGTAAAATGCCATTTTTTTAAAACCACAAGTGGGTAAAGTGTTTTTTGGGCAAATCACAAGTAGACAACATGTAATTTCCATAAAATTAATAGTATAAGAAAAGCAGTTTGTATGAAATTGATAAAGAGAGTGTTTACAAGTCTTAGAATTACCAAAGCTTGATTGAATTCAAGCCCTATAAACCTAAAACAACTTCCATCCACAAACCTTTGAATATGAACAACATTCGAAGAACGCAAAGAGTGAAGGGTCTTTGCAAGCACAGAGCCAAAGATTCATAGCAATTCCATTGTAAAGATTAATGTTCAATTTTCCAATCAAAAGGGAGAAAAATTGTGCTCCAATTAAGATTACATTGGCATAATTCTTAAATCCAAGAGTTTTACAAGGGGATTGAATTAGAGAGTTTATTTTGTATTAGAATATAAATACAAAGAATTGAACTCATTCATTCTTAAATCAAGCTTTTTATATCATGTATCACGTATGTGTATCAATATATCGTTTGATTGGTGCACCACTCTCTTTTAATCTCATTGGCTCTCCGTATCAAATATGCTGTGAGTGGTACATTTTTTTTTTTTTTCCACAACTTTTAAAAAGACCCAAAAAAAACTTAAGTGATGCTAAAAATATTGTAATTTTATTACATAGGTCATATAAGTTGTCATTTCACCAAAGTAATTCAAATACTTATTTATTATCTTGTTAAAAGTGCTACTAATCACATTCATTTTTGTATGAGTTTGTTAACTTTTTTTAGTAAAATTTGTTGTAGTTTTAGGATTTTTTTTTATTATAGAAAAAACTATTGATTAATAGAAATCAAACTAAATCACCATTAAATGCTAAAGTTGTAATAAATTTTAATACAAAAAATTTTAAACTGATATGACATGAATATGATTAGTGCCACTTAAATAATATAATAAATGAATATTTGAATCAATTTTCTTTTTTAGATGGGTGACACATCAATTTGTAAGACCTAAGTAGCAAAATTTGTAGTATCATTAGCATCGTTCAAGTGAATTAGTCATATTGAATAGTAAGAATAATGAGTTCTAACAAAAAAAAAAGTATAATATAGAATAAAAATTAAATTTAAATTGATGGTTCATAAGCTAAATATTATTTAAGTAATATTAAAATGACAATTTAAAGCTTTCTTCTTTGGTCTTCAATTAAATTGTCTTGAGTTGGCATTGTCTATAGCCATTAAAGAAAATAATCTAAGTGGTCCATTGAGTTGCAATTCTCACATATATAAGTCTCTTAAATTCGAGGAATAATTAGGTCTTTTTGGATATACATTACTGTAAGTTTCTTTAAGACTTTATCCCCTTTGTGTGTGTGTTAAAAATATTTAGTATTCTAGAAAATAAAAATAAAAATTCGAGGAATAATCCTTTGAGTTAGAATTCTCATACATGTAAGTGCACTAGCATCAGGTATACCAAAACCTCTCACATCAGATCTTCTAAATGCTCAAAGATTTAATATTTATAAACAGTACCGTTCCAAATTTGGAACGGTACGGATCCAAACGATAAAAAAATAAATTTTTATTCTTTCTCTCTACTCTCATTATTTTATTCTCATTTTACTCTCTCCTTTCACTGTCTATCTCTCTCGTCTGCCTCTCTCCCACTCTCAGACCGTCTCTGCTCCGCATCCTCTCTCAGCCCTTCTCTCTCCTCAACCTTCGTCTTGCCAAGTTGCCTGCCTACGCCTCCGCCAAACTCTGCCCAATCTCTCCCACCACCATCTTGCTAAGCAATTCAGGTCTCTTTAATCTTGCCTGCCCCCATCTCGCCCTCCACCATCTCGCACACCGTTTGGATCTCTCTTCTTTCTCTGGAAGTGGTTGTGGCGATGCTTTTTGGGTGGTTTCTGAAGGTTGTGTTTTTTTAGGTGGTTGTTGTGGGTTGTGTTTGGTGGTTCTATGTTTTTAAATGGTTGCAGTGGGTTGTATTTGGTTAATTTGAATGGTGGTTGGTTGATTTTGGGTGGTGGTGGGTTTGCAATAATGGTGGGTTGTGGTGGGGGTGGCAGTGGGTGGTGGTTGTAGTGGTAGGCAGTGTTGTGGTGGGCTGTGGGTGGTAGTGTAGGTTTTGTTTTTATTTATTTTGTTTTTTCTTCTTTGGTATTGTATGAGTTTTTTAAGGATATTTTAATGTATTGTATATATTATTTTAATGTTTTGTATGGAATTATAGAATATCTAATATAAGGTGGATTATAAAATTGTATGTTAAAATAGAAAAAGTAACTTTTTGATGTGTGAAAATAGAATTCTTTTTGAACAACTGATACTAATTAAATTAGGGGATAATATCTAGGGTCCGTTTGGATTGAGTTTATTATTGCTGAAACTGAAAACTGAAAACTGAAAACACTGTAGCAAAATAATTTTTAAATGTGTGAAAAGTACCGTGGGACCCATTTTTAATATTTTTTAATGCATGAACAGTATTGCTACAGTACATAAACAGTACTGCTACAGTGCAAAACAGTAATTTTTGTGCACCAAAGTCAACATATGCGGGCAAAAGAAAAAAAAAAAAAACAAAGAAAACGCAGAACGGAAACGAAAACGCAGAACGGAAACGTAGACGCAGGAAAACACAGTAGCCAAACGCCCTCCTAAAGTTGAATTGAACAGTGTGTGGCCGTTCAATCTTTAGCCATCAAGAACTTGGTCGATGATGGGTGCGCCAAGAACGTTATTCCTTTGCCAAACTTGGATTGCAAAACCCTAGCCAAGGTGCTAGAGTGGTGCAAGTCTCACTTGGACATGAAAGACGAGTGGTGCAACTGATGAACGATTAAGTTAATTTCTAGTGATTCTGAATTTGTGATTGGGTTGGTGACAATTTTGATCAATGTATTAATTCCTCTGGCTTTGTTTTTCCTTTTTGGTCCTTTCAATTCGTTTTCTCTTTCAAGCCAACATTGTATGATAAAAGTTCACGTTCAAAATTGAAATTCCTAGGGCCCAATAAAGTTTAGGCATATATAAACTAAGGCTACCAAATTTAAAATTTTAAAAAATCTGATTTAATGGTTATTGTTTCAAAGAACAATTTGGACACAGGCAAGGATTTGTTGCAAACTAAGTTGTAACAACTCCTACAAAAATGCATGTGTCAATACCTTAGATAGACACATGTTTAGATTTATATTTAAATGAAAACTTCCTTGTCAAGATTAAGATTTTCACCAAATGGGCATTTGACACGTGTGCATTTTGCAGGAGTTGCTGCAAACTAACGAGTTGCTGCAACTTAGTTTGCAGCAAATACTTGCCCTTTGGACACAAAAGCTCGACTGAAATCAAGATCTCATGTAGGATGGAAGCCATCTCAGAATTTTATGCTTCTTAAAAACTAAAGAAATCCACCATAATGAATTTCTTAAAAATCCATTTGTTAGAGAGATAAATAATAAATAATGGCACATGTTGATGCCAATTGCAGTTTGAAAAACTGAATAATACTTCTAAATATTACGTGTCATCATCGCCGCAAATATTGCTCCGATTACATTTTTGCAGGTATCACTAAGATCGTCTTGCGCCGATCTACATGATGGTGGAAGCCTCACAACTATCGGAGACCGCACGTGCCCTCACTCGCCGCCCAAACTTTCTGCATCAAAGCTCACGCGCCACACATGCTACACGCGCCGTCAACAACTCCAAGCTAATGTCACCCGTGACGCCATCAATGCCACGTTAGCCCTAGTTTACATCAGCATCCAGTCATATGCTAACGTCAGCGCCACATCATCTCCACTGACCGTTGACCGTGTTGACTTTGACCGTTAACCGAGCCATTGACTTTGATTGTTGACTTTTCTCTAAGGTTGACTTTTGCCGTCTAGGTTCTCCTTACCCAGTTTTTTGCGTAGATTTCATTTTTGCAGTCTGTTTTTGCATATTGTGTCTCTAAATGGATAAAAATGATATTTTTCTTCCTCATCCCATCAATACTTTATTGGAGGAGAATAAAAATTACTTATCTTGGTCTCAAGCTATGCACAGTTTTCTTAAGGGTCGCATGCTCTGGTAATATTGTACTAGTGCAATCACTATTCCTATCAAGGGGGCAAGTGAAGAAGATGCTATCTTCCTTAGTCGCATGATTGAATGGGATAGTTACAACCACATGATCCTCACATGGATTCGGAACACTTCCATTTCCTTTATCTCCAATTTGTTGGGTAGCTTTGATGATGCAAAATTAGCATGGGATATGTTGGTCAAAAGACACTCCACTACTCACGGATCCATGAAATATCAGTTAGTGGTTGAATTGCATCAACTTAGGCAAGAACTAGGGCAATCCATCAATGACTACTATGATCAGCTTCGCTTCATTTAGGACCAAATTGACCTTTCTGATCCAACTTGGGCATGCTCAAAGGATGCTCAGCAATATGCTACCATTAGAGATGAATTTCGTCTCTATGAATTCCTGATGTCAGTTCACAAGGACTAGCCCATCCGAGGTTAGCTTCTTAATCACAGTCCTCCTCCCTCTCTTAATATTGTTGTAAATGAGTTGGTTAGAGAAGAATCTCTTCTTGCAACCCTTTAAGCCTAGAATAAGCTTAATGTTTTGGCTATTACTCCTTCTGCTCCACCCATAGAGCAACCTCAGCAATTAGGTGATTCCTTTGGCTCTAGCAATCGTTGCAAGTAGACCAAAAAAAAGTTCTGCAACTATTGCAAGCATCCTGGCCACACTATTGAGACTAGTTACCGTCGCAACAAGTCTACTGTTGTTGTTGCTAATACTGAGCCTACTTCACTAATGCCTTCCATCTCAGCATAGTCCCAGTCTTTTGGATCCACTATCAACCTCTCCCCCACTGAACTATAAGACATCATAGCTCAGGTTGTTTGTATGGTTGGTAATGCATCTCTTTCCACTGCTCTCTCATTTTACCTGGTAAGTCTCAAATTTGGCTTTTTAATTCTGCTTGTTGCAATCACATGACACCTCATTTGTCCTTATTCTCCAAACTTGACCCTGCACCATATCCTCTTAATATTCATATAACTGATGGTTCCACCATGCATGGGAATAGTCTAGGTTTCGTTTCGGCCTCCAACCTCTTTGTTCTTAGGGTCTTCCATGTACATGACCTATCCTATAATTTGTGCTCTGTGGGACAATTAGCTGAACTAGGATATCGCCTTATATTTTACTATTCTAGGTGTATTATGTAGGATCCGAGGACGGGGCAAAAGCTTGGGACCAGTCCTAGAGTTAGGCATATGTTTCCGTGGACAATCTTCATCTTCCACTTGTTGCTCCTATTTCTGTTACTACTGCAACTGCTGCGGTTTCTTCCTTACCTTCTCTCACACTTTGGCATTCTCGTCTTGGTCATGCACCATCTTCTCGGGTACAACAGTTAGCTTTTAAGGGTCTGTTAGGTTCTGCGTCTATAGACAATTTTGATTGTACTTCATGCCAGTTAGAAAAACAACTAGTTTTGCCTTTCAATAATAGTGAATCTATCTCTAATAGTATTTTTGAGTTAATTCATTCTGATGTTTGGGAACCTTCTCTTGTTGCTAGTATTGGTGGATCTCGATATTTTGTTGTGTTTTATTTATGATTATCCTCGTTATAGTTGGATCTTTCCTATGAAATCTCATTCTGAAATTTTACCAATATACAGTAACTTTGCAAAAATGATTGAAACACAATTCTCCAAATGTATCAAAACTTTTCGATCTGATAATGCTCTTGAATATACTCAATATGCTTTTCAATCTCTGTTACATTCCTATGGCACTGTACATCATCTAACTTATCTAGGTACCTCTCAGCAAAATGGTCAAGTCGAAAGAAAACTTCGTCATATTCCTAACACTATTCGTGCTCTTCTTTTTTCTGCCAAAGTTCCTGCCCCATTTTAGGGTGAAGCTGCTCTTCATGCTGTTCATGCTATTAATCGCATTCCAAGCACTGTAATCCATAATCAGACTCCGTATGAACACCTTTTTGGGTCACCCCCTAACTATCATCACCTTCACTCCTTCGGATCTGCTTGTTTTGTTCTTCTTCAGCCTCATGAGCACAACAAACTTGAGCCTCGATCTAGACTTGTTGTTTCCTCGGTTATGGTGAATCTCAAAAAGGATATCGGTGTTATGATCTTGTCTCTCATCATCTTCGTGTTTCCCGTAATGTTATCTTTTAGGAACACTGCTTGTGTGTTGAACTCTCTCACTTTCGTTCTTCCCTGACTACCTCTTCTGTTTTAGAAATCTTTCCAAATGAGTCTCATATTCCTTCTACAAATACTCTTGATCCTCCTTTAGACTTCTCTATCCAACCTTCAGATATTTTTTATGCTTCTCCTAGACAAGTCGAAGATGAACAGGTTGATAACGAGCTACCCCACCTTGAGCCTGGGTCCCCTGCTCTTCTCCACTTGAAGATCCTCCACAAGACATTCCACCTCCCCATTCAACCCAGGTAAGATCCATTCCTGCACATTTACTTGACTATCTGATGCAAACCTCAATCGACACGCTTTGAGATCCAACAAATAATATTGGAATAATTTCCCAAGAAAGCTAAAATTCAGATTTTGATAGAACCCTGACCCAACGTTTATAAGTGAAACGCGAACCAAAGGTATAACTATAACACCTTGACCCAATGATTATAATTGAATCACGAACTAAAGGTATAAAGTTTGAATGCCACAAGGAAGAATCCATGATAAGTTCACAGTTCTTGAAGAACCAAAAGAAGAGCAAAGCCTCATCTTTTCTGATTTTTATTCAAATAAATCTCTGAAAAAAGTTTACAGACTTAGGGGCCAATTAAGGGCTCCATAAAACTTGACAAAACAAGAAAATATATTTTAAAATAACTCCTAATTGATAACTAACCATATCAAGAATCAAATTTGACCTAAAAAGCATTAAATACACCTAAAAACAAGGAAATAAATTACCTAAACCTAAAATAACGTTTTTTACATAAAAATACCAAAAATAATAAATTACAATAATTAAATAGTAAATTGTATCGTACATCACTATCATTGTTACACTGCCCTTGCTACACTCCACAAGCCTCACACCTATAGTGAGGCATCCACTGACCCTTTATGACAAATTGCAGTGAAAGAGGAATTTGATGCATTAACCAAAAACCATACTTGGGATCTAGTTACTCTCCCTCCTGGACAGTCTGTGGTTGGTTGTAAGTGGATTTATAAAATTAAGACTCGCTCTGATGGGTCCATTGAGTGCTACAAGGCTCTTCTTGTTGCAAAAAGTTTTACACAGAAGTATGGGATTGATTATGAAGAGAACTTTGCTCTAGTTGCTTGTATCTCATCATTTGTGCCCTCTTAGTTGTTGCCGTTGCTAGTAAATGGAATCTCTTTCAAATGGATGTTAAAAATGTCTTCCTTAATGAGGATCTGAGTGAAGAAGTTTATATGTAACCTCTTCCTGATCTCTCTATTGAATCAAACAAGGTTTGTCGCCTTTGACATGCACTTTATGGCTTTAAACAAGCTCCACGAGCTTGGTTTGCCAAATTTAGCTCTACCATCTTTCGCTTAAGTTACATTGCTAGTCCATATGATTCTGCCTTATTTCTTCGTTGCACTGATAAAGGCACCATTTTGCTTCTCCTATATGTGAATGATATGATCATAACTAGTGATGATCTCAGTGGCATTCGAGAACTCAAGAATTTTCTCAATCAGCAGTTTGAGATGAAAGATTTTGGACATCTCAGCTATTTCTTGGGTCTTGAAATCACTTATTCCACAAATGGTCTTTATATTACTTAAGCCAAGTATGCTTCTAATCTTTTGTCTCGAGCTAGATTCACTGATAGCAAGATTGTTGACACTCCAATTGAACTTAATGCGCATCTAACACCCTCAGGGGGAAAACCATTGTCTAATCCCTCTCTTTATAGACGATTGGTTTACAGCCAAGTTTATCTCACAGTTACTTATCCAGACATTTCCTATGTTATTCATCAGGTGAGCCAGTATCTGTCTGCTCCACAATCGACTCACTATACTGCTATTTTGCGCATTCTTCGATACGTGAAGGACACTTTCTTCCATGGCCTTTTCTACTTAGCTCAATCTCCTCTTGTACTCCGTGCATTCTCTGATGCTGATTGGGTAGGAGATCCCACTGATCGCAGGTCTACTACAGATTATTGCTTTCTCTTTGGTTCTTCTTTGATTTCTTGGCGAAGTAAGAAACAACCCTTTGTGGCCCGCTCCAGTACTGAAACAGAATATCGTGCCCTTGCTGATACCACATCTAAGCTCCTTTGGCTACGATGGCTTCTTAAAGACTTAGGCGTGTCCACATCCTCTACTACTCCTTTTTATTGTGACAACTAGAGTGCCATTCATATTACTCACAATGATGTCTTCCATGAACGGACTAAACACATCGAGATTGATTATCATTTTATCCGTTATTATCTTGTCCATGGTGCTCTCAAGCTCTTCTCAGTCTCCTCCAAAGATCAACTTGCAAATATCTTCACCAAGTCACATCCTAAGGGATGCTTTCGCGATCTAGTTGACAACCTCAAGCTGGTCTCACATCCACCTTGAGTTTGAAGGGGGCTATTAACGTGTATAGTATTGTGGGCTTTAGGACCAGCTAGATTACTTGTATAGCACACATTCTTGTACTACCCTCTTACTTGTACTGCACACATATGCCTCCTATATAAAGGCACTCATGTATATTCTTTCATTATTAAATACAATATTATAGATTTTAGTATTTCTAACATTAATGACCATTATAAATATATATATATAGTTTAAAATTATAACACTTCAAATCATTGCACGTTCACACTATTACCGTGAAAATAAAAGCAAGATTGAATTTTTTAAAAAATAATTATAAAAGCAAGATAATAACAACGAAAACCAAGAACAAAAAATTAATGAGTACAATGCTACATCTTTACAAATAAATAAATTTTCCTCATAACAATAACAAAAGGATTGAACCAAATCTGAAAAATGTTCAAAACATGCATAACCCTACTTTAAACATGCTTTTCAAGCTAAAAAAAAATTATGAAAATATATTATGATACATGAAATGCATGAGCATCTGATAATGCAAATGATGCATGGGCAAGTTACAATGCATGCAATTTTATCATTTTGTGTGAGAATCAAATTTCTATTTGAGACCCATTATTACATGTGATATATTTCAGCACCAAATAAGCCTATCGGCATCCGCATTAAGTTTTTGAGGTGCAATGTACCATGTTTGTACCAAGAGTGATAATAAATGCTGACTCACAGGGCTTTACTAGAGTGTATAGTTTTAAAAACTTGGGAAAGCATATTTTAAGATTTTAGAAATCAATTGAAAACAGAGGGTCATTATGAGATAGCTTTGGGATGTACTTGAAATCCTATGACATTACCTATAAGGACCATGTATGATGTATATCGTTCACGTTATCGACTTGGGTCCAATGCACACAAAAACACTGGACTCAATCGTTATCCTTCATTCATTATTTGGATCTCATTACCCCTTGGGTTAGAAAGCAATGTGGCTTGTCAGTTAGTGAGGATAAGGGTCTAAGTAACACAAATGCATTGTCTAGCCTCAATCAACACCAAATTCCCCTACATACTATAGGTTGGCAACGAAATTTGGTTTGTTGTGTCTGATCTATGTGCAAAGTTCTTTACCACCATATCATCTACAATTTCAATAGAACCCACAAACCCACATGAGTCGATGCTTGAAACTAACAGTCTAAAGGTAAAAAATTTGATTGGTATTCACAGCGGTACGTAGTTATTCTCATCTGTGACCAGTAGAAGAGGAACCATATGCGAAAAAAAGAAAAAGACGGGTTATGATGTTGTTGTGTGGTGGGATAGGAATGGGGAATGTCTTGAAAGTATAGTTTGGTATGGCACATATGCTGCTTGATTGACATGGCAAGATCTTATGTCGTTGACATGATACTGATGAAGAAACTGAAGTTGACATTTGGCATGGCAGAATTACTGAGGCAGACACGATTTTGTGTCAATACTTTGCATAGAATTAAACCACAATGTGAACAATATGTAACACTATTGTGTTTGTTTTTGTTTTGTGTTTTTTTTTTTTTTTTTTTTTTTTTTTTTAATTTATTTGAGATGCTTGAGACCCATGCGTGTTTGAAGCCCAACCAATGGCAATTGTGAAACTTGTTGCGTGAATCACTCCGCCATATGCAAGTTTAAAAGTCAAGGCTTGCACTTTGTATGCATGTGGACAAACTTGCCCTTAGTGTGGGCCATATGAACATTGAAGAGTGTTGGCCCATGTGTTTGGTGACCCATCTGGCATTCGGAATTATACACGACACGACCGCTAGCCATTTGTCCGCCTTATTCCCCCACATCTAACAACAATGCTTCTTATCCACACACACAAAAAAATAATAAATAATAAATAATAACCAACAACAGCAACAACAATGCTGGTCGAAGCGATGTCTGTGAGTGTGGCGAGGGACCAGCTGTGAGACCGGTTGTGATGGATAGATCACTAGATCTGCAGAGTTACCTCTAGGTTTTTTTTTTTTTTTTTTTTTTTTTTTTTTTTTTTTTTTTTTTTTTTTTTTTTTGTGAGCCAGATGCAGATTTGGCTCTGATACCATATGAAAATTGATGTGTGATTATGTGATAATTGAATGATGAGTGAAAGCACGAAAAAGAAAGTAGAAAATCCTTGATGACTATATATTATATTAAATTATTAAGCACATGTTTACAATGAACCCAATGTAAGGTTTATATGCGGAAGAATATTTGAATAACCCCAGGATAATCATAAACTAACCTAAGGTTAATATGCTTGTTCTACAAGTATATGCGCCTATAATTGATTTGGGTTACTTGAGCCATAATATATCTAAAATTATCTACCACTTTTGTTTTTTATGAATTATCTACCATGTCTTCATCAGGTTAATTTTTAATGGGAAGCGCCAAAATTTGTATAGAAATCCTTTATTTTCCAGGAAAATAATATGAAAGACTTTATACTTAAATGTTGATGACAAATTTAGTAGATTGAAGTAATTGGAATAGTATAAGAGCATTCCCGTCAAAGAATGCAAATATTTTAGCTTTTAACATCTTAAAATCCTACTTTATCTATTTTAACATACCACTTTACAATACACTCAACATCAAAGTTTCTATTTTTTTAACACCTCATTTAAATATTCTTTATTTAATATTTATTTATCTCTTCCTACTTGTATCTCTCCTTCTTCTTTAAAGCAGGAGCAGAGAAGCCATCAAATACCAAACAGTCCAAACCTTGCTACCTCTTCTCAACCCAACAAACC
This sequence comes from Quercus lobata, assembly GCF_001633185.2. Classification (NCBI taxonomy): domain Eukaryota; kingdom Viridiplantae; phylum Streptophyta; class Magnoliopsida; order Fagales; family Fagaceae; genus Quercus; species Quercus lobata. The sequence continues at coordinate 37,568,269 of NC_044906.1, read as the reverse complement.
CACATAGCCACCACCACCACCAGAATATTAATAAAATAAATCAGCCACCCCACCCAAAAACCCAAACTACCATTAGCCGCCAAACCCACCTATCTAGCCCAACAAACCCACATAGCCACCATCGGAATATTAAAAAACAAATCAACCACCCCACCCAAAAACCTAAACTACCATTAGCCACCACACCCAAAAACACCTATCTCTCAACCCAACAAACCCACACAGCCACCACTGGAAAATTAAAAAAAAAATTAAAAAAAAAAAATCAGCCACTCCACCCAAAACCCAAACTACCATTAGCCACCACAACCCAAAATCATTTACCACCACCACCACCACATGGTCCACATCCACCAAACCCATGACCCAAAATCAACATCCACCATCACCACAACTACCAAAGTAACCAAACCAACCATCTCATGCCACCACTGAGAGCAAATAAAGAAAGAAGTGAGAAAGAAAGTGATAGATACAGAAATGGGTGGAGGAGAAGAAGAGAGCATTGAGAAAAAAGAGAAAGAAACAAAAATATATATATATTTTTTTTTAAGAAAAGAAGAGAGAGAATGGAATAAAAAATTTAATATTTTTTATAAGAATGCAGCTACAATAAGATGTTATCTTTGACAGCTTACTGTAGCTTAGATGCTAAACTTTTTAAGTTTAGCATCTTTGATGTATCATGCTTTTGTTGTTTGTATTGCTAAAATATAACTTTTTAGCATTTTAACAACTTTATTGGGAATGCTCTAAGGAAAGCAACAATTCAAGAAATGCAATAATAAAATTAATAGTATAAAATAAATAAATAAAAAAGCAGTTTGCATGAAATTGATAAAGAGAGTGTTTACAAGTCTTAGAATCACCGAAGCATGATTGGATTCAAGCCCTATAAACTTAAAAAAGCTTCCATCCACAAACCTTTGAATATGAATAATATTCAAAGAACACAAAGAGCAAAGGGTCTTTACAACACATGGGGAGTTTATCGCAATTCCATTATAAAGATTAAAGTTCGATTTTCAGATTTTATTAAAAAAATTACTATAAAATCCAAACTATATTATTAGTTAGTCAAAGTTTAAAACAAATTTCATTTCTAACAAATCGAGTCCAAAAGACTCGAATTTGCTCCAAGGAAATCGAGTGTGAGACACTCCATTTCCAAGTGAGTATGGAAATTGAGTGTAAGACACTCGATTTCCAAGTGCAAATTCACTAGGTAAAATCGAGTGCAGAAAACTCGAATTGTTAGAAATCAAATATATTTCAAACCTTGCTTAACTAATAATATAGTTTGGGATTTATAGTTATTTTTTAATAAAATCCTCAATTTTCCAATCAAATGGCAGAAATTTGTGTTCCAATTAATATTACATTGACATAATTCTTAAATCCAAGAGTTTTTCGAGATTGAATTAGAGAATTTATTTTGTATTAGAATATAAATACAAAGAATTGTATTCACTCATTCTTAAATTAAGCTTTTTAGATCTTGCTACACGTATATGTGTCGATATATTGTTTGATTGGTGCATCACTCTTTTAATCTCATTGGCTCTCCGTATCCAATATGCTGTGGAGCTCAATTATTTCTAATTAGACCATGCTTATTAAGCAAATGAACTTGACTGGGACAATTAGGTTAATTTCTTCGCAATCATTCTGCACGCTGCAACTCGAAATCGCAATTTCACATCAATCAACCAATTTGCACTCTGGAAATGATAGGTAGATGTACGTGGGAAAGTAATTGGTGGACATGGACAACTCAAGTGTGGATGGTTCCATCATGCTTTTGTAATTTAAACGTCAATTGAAATATTTCACCATACCAAACATCCAAAATATGCAATTCCTAGTCCTACTGACTGTTGACCAAGCATTAATGTAAATATCAGTACCTTTCAAATTTCAAAGTGGATGTAGCATTATATAAAACTAGCATGTAACTCCTTGCAAACGCATGGATGTATTTAAAACTAAACAAAATTTTTATTATAAAAATATAAATAATTAATCAATATTTTTTTTCAAAGCATGTAACACATGCATTCATGCATACATATTGATATATTTAAAATTAAACACAATTTTTATCATAAAATATAGATAATTAGTCAAATTATTTTTTTAAAGTAAACGTAATTAGTCACATATTAAAATTTTTACATAAATTTAATACTACTTATGATAATTTTTTTTCTAATTTTTAATAAAATAGAACGTGTGGTGATTTTTATTTTATTTATTTTTTGAGAAACATATGGTGATTTTTATTGAGTATATGTGATTTTTTTTTATAAATTTTATAGTTCATTAATATTAGATTCTTAGTACTTTGCACTTATTAACTCACTTGACACAAAAATTAAAAAACTTAAGTAGACACATAGCACAAACTTAAGTGGATAATTATGGTGTAGTTCCCACATAAATTTAGACACATGTTGCAAAATTGGATTATAATTTCAAATTCTAATACAATTTTCTCTAAGTTTTACCTATTAATATATATATATATATAGATGACTTATTGTAAGTACACAATTTGGGTCCCTAGCCCAAAGGATAAATAAACTCAGGCCCAAAAAGCCCAATACAATGAATTTGTAGAGAGTGGGTAGGAAAACTGGGTTTTAATGAATCAGACAACAAGCAAAGTGAATGTAGATGACAAGAAAATGAAAATAGACTAGTTTATTTTAAATAAAATCGTCTTCGGCACAGTCCGAGGAGATCAGTTCTCATATATTTCTGTCAAGTTTGATTACAAGTTCAATTCTTGATTGTTATAATATTTTTCCCTTAATTTCTCGATCCTCTATTCCTCAGGGGTCTCCCACATTATATATCTCCCTTTGAATGATCTTGACTCTCCACTTGTCGATCATCCAAGCCACTACTTGAATGTTTGTTCCATCGAACACCCTCATAGGCCCTTTGTGAGTTAGGGCGACCAAAATAGTACTGTTCAAGAGTTTTCTCCACATAAATGCGATCAGAGAGTTAGTTACAAAGCATTCAATGTGGTGGTAGCAGCTTTTTCTTAGATATTTCTTGGCTCCCCTTTGTCCTGTACGTTCGTAGTGCATATTCTTATCAATAGAACTTCCTGGAACGTCATTCTAGATGACAGAACATACTTTCCGACCTCCACCTCGTTAGCTAAATAAATACTCCTCCTCGGCTTGCTTCCCCCATCTTTCACAATCATAGCTTGCTTGTGAAGTTTAATGTCTTTCCTCTTCTTTACTGTTGATCTATCCTCGGACTATTGAGCCTCCTCGGCCAAGCCCAAGGCCCAACATATATTTTTGGGCCCCTTGCCCCTTGTCCCTACACTTATAAATTTGAATTTTTTTTAGTTATATGATTATGTTTTTAATGGCTTATTATATTGGACTACTCGTTTTCTATACTAAATTAACTAATTTGGCACAAAAATTTAAAAATTTAGATTAAATGGAACACGTGGCGCAAAATTAAACTCTAATTGAAATTCAATTTTTATACTAAACTAGCATGTAACTCCATGCAAACGAATGGATGCATTTAAAATTAAACAAAATTTTATTATAAAAATATAAATAATTAGTCAAATTATTATTAAAAAAAAAAACACGTAACACATGCATTCATGCATACGTATAGATACATTTAAAATTAAACACAATTTTTATCATAAAATATAGATAATGAGTCAAATTATTTTTTTAAAGTAAATATAATTAGTCACATATTAAATTTTTTACCTAAATTTAACACTACTTATGATCATTTTTTTTCTTCTAATTTTTAATAAGATAGAATGTGTGGTGATTTTTATTTTATTTATTTTTTGAGAAACATGTGGTGATTTTTATTGAGTATATGTAATTATTATTATTTTTAATTTTATAGTTCATTAATATTAGATTCTTAGTATTTTCCATTCATTAACTCATTTGACACAAAAATTAAAAAACTTAAGTAGACATACGACACATGTTTAAGTGGATAATTATGATGTAGTCCCTACATAAATTTAGACACGTACAAAATTGGATTATAATTTCAAATTCTAATTCAACTTTCTCCAAGTTTTACCTATTAATATATATATATATATATATATATAGATGACTTATAAATTTGAGTTTTTTTTAGTTATATGATTATGTTTTTTTTATGGTTTATTATATTGGACTTCTTGTTTTCTACACTAAATTAACTAATTTGAAACAAAAATTTAAAATTTTAGATTGGATGAGACATGTGGTGCAAAATTAATCTCTAATTATAATTCAATTTTTACACTAAATTAACTCATTTTGGCACAAAATTCTAAAATTTAGATTAGATGAAATACGTGGCGTAAAATTAGACTCTAATTGAATTTTAATTTGAAATTTAATTAGATTTTCTCTCTACTTTACTTATTATTATATATATAGATTAACTCACTTGGCAAAAAATTCTAAAATTTAGATTAGATGAGACACATAACGCAAAATTAAACTCTAATTGAATTTTAATTGAATTTTCTCTCTACTTTATCTATTATTATATATAGACTATAAGAAAACGAACAATCTAGAAGAATGAAATCATAAATATAAGATTTTAATTAGTTAAAAGGTTTTGACTACTGTTAGGAAAAAAGTTGCAATATATATAAATATATATATATATATATTTTGTAACCAAACTCATTCATTGTGGCCCAGTCAAAAAGGAAAAAGAACCTATTATGGATATTTTTTAAGAGAGTTTTAATTTATGGCGTCTCCTTTGATGATAGTTCTTTATTATCAGACCAAGACACCAATCAATTTTTGGTGTAAGCGAGGATTGAACTACATATCTCTTATTCAACAATTTGAGACTTTATCAGTTGAGCTAATTGGAACCCACAACCTTGATAGAAATTTTATTTTATTTTATTTTATTTATTTATTTTTTTTTTTTTTTGGAGAAGAACCCACATTGGAATTCAATGACCTATTTTACCTTAAAGTTCAATTTTTGCCCCGTAAAATCAAAGTTCAATATAGGTATTTGCTATTACTATTACTAACTTGTAACCTCATGTATATGCATGAATATACTTAAAAATATACAATCAAATGCATTGTATAATTCTTATCTATATAATTTAAATATTATTGATGGTATTCCTATATTATGTTAACTCTTAAAATAGCTTGTTAAAATATTATTTGGTAGAAAATGCAAATTTTCCATACTTGTTTATTTTATTTTATTTTTTTTAAAAAATTATTACTTCTTAATTTTTGTTAGTGTGAAACACTTTTTTTTACTGTTCATTAGTTTTAGACTCTTTATTTTTTGTACTCAATAACTCTTTTGGATAAGGGTGTTCGCAATGCGGCGCAGTGTGGTTTTGGGCTATTTTTAACACCGCACTTTGTGGTGCGGTTTAGCCAATACTATAACTGCACTGCACCGCACCTCATTTTTGCAGTCACATGTGCAGTGCAGTACCATGTGGTTTAGAGTTTAGCCAAAACCATAAACTCACCGCACTTCATTTTTGTGGCCATATGTGCGGTGTGATATTTAAGATGTGGTTTGAACGGTTTGAAATCGGTATATTTTTCAAATTTTAGACTTTTCCTACCGAGCACAAAACTAATTTTTCCCTTTATTTTGGGCCAAATTTTAAACTATTGAACTAGTTTTTCTTTATTTTGGATTGACTTTCCTAATCAACACTTGCTAGGGCTATTAAACCTCTTTTTTTTTTTTTTTTTTTTTTTTTTTTTTAACTAAGGTTATTAAATTATTAATAATATATTTAATATTAAAAAAATAAATATATTAATATATAGAGAGAGTGTGGTACGGTACGGTCTGTGTGGTTTTCTTATTATAAAACCGCAAATTGCATTGCACCATGCAGTGCGGTACACTGTTACTTGTAGTACAGTTATGCCATTTTGTGGGCGGTTTTGGTGCTGTTTGGTGAACATACCTAACTTGGATGGATATTTATGATATTATCCCACATTTGGTTCCAAAATTAAGAAATAATAATTTAGAAAACATGACGCAAAGTTGGACTTTAATTATAAAATTTAATTAAAATTTCTCTCAGTTTTGATTATATATAGACTAGGTTGTAACCCATACGCACCAAAACATTCAATAGTAATAATGATGAAGTAGTCCTTTGCGCGTATTGTAAGTAGACCATTTGGCATCAAAGATTCAAAACTAAGAAAATTAAATTAAAAGAATAGCACAATTCGACTTTTATATAATATATAGTAAATGATTACTTCTTCTTTTTTTAATAAAACAAATGTGAAAAGAAGAAGAAGGTATATTTAGGTCAAAAGTCTAGTAGGAAGAAAGGTATTATGAGATGCTTATTTTTGACTGATTGGGCTACTAATTCATTCTAGGAAAGCATGGCGAACGAATCACGACTACCCACACTCCCAAACAGAGGATCCAACTACGAAAGGGAAAGAAAAAGTGAGTAGGAATCGCATTTTATGCCATTAGAGTGAACAATAAAAATGAATTTACATTGGGAAAGGAAAGACAACGACTTTGTAGCTAGGGAATTACTCCATTGGTGAAAAACAAAATGAATTTAACATAATGAAGAGACTGTACTTCAACCATTTTCATGACAAAGGCAATTAGAATTCCTGTTTGAGAAGGACATCTCAAATGTAAAAACTGAAGCAATAAGACCAAACGATAGGGCAGAGTTGATTAAAGGCCTACCCAAAAAAAAGTAAAATTTACTTGGAATTTGGAATTATTCCCTCAAATATGCGCCAATTAGTTGATGATTTTTGGGTTGAAGTCTCACCTAACTTGATACTCCTAAGAGCATCTCCTAGCTAATTGCATAAAAATCTCTATAATAGAGAATGACACCATAAAAATAGTCTCTAATGGACTCTTTATACCTGAAATTTTTTTTGACTCATGAACAGTAGCTCATCAAGTCTGATGGGCTACTGTTTATTCTTCAAATGTTTTTTTTTTTTTTTTCTATTATAATACTCAAGTATTGAATAAAAAAATGTTGGAAGATGTGTAATTGTTAAAAAAAGAATAAATAATGAATAAAGAAATAATATTTAAATAAGATAGAAAATCTGTTGAAAAGTGTATTTAAAAAAGTTGGTAGTTAAAAGGTAAAAGTCACTTCATTCTCCAAACAGTATAAAAATTTGCTTAATCTGCTGAAGATGCTTTAATAAAAAAGTAAAAATCACTTTTGTTTTGTCAATTTTAGGTTCGTTCATTTTGATTCTCATAAAATCAAATTTGTGTCAATTTAGTATTTGATTTACGTATATATTCATGAATAAACTTTTGTTTTGTCAATTTTAGGGTTCATTCATTTTGATTCTCATAAAATAAAATTTGTGTCAATTTAGTATTTGATTTACGTATATATACATGAATAAATTCTACGTTCTTAAAGCAAATTCTCTCCGAAAGCAATAATTTTAAACACCGTCTGTTATTAGCCACAAACAATGACTGCTTTATTACCTTTTTATAAATGAGATTGATTTAACTTCTTAAAAGCTGATAACCCATTTTATAAATATCTTCAACAGCTCAAATTATTTAACACTTGAGTGACCCTTTTTTTATTTATTTATAGTGAGTGGCCTTTTCTAACACTGTGCCTAAAGTCATTTTATTTTGAGATATACTACTTTTACGAACTTTGATTCAAAAACCCTTAAAGAAAGTTTGATCTCCGCCATTAGTTTTAAAAATCTAATTACAACTTTTACAATGTCATACGACAAAAAAGCACAAATTAAAATCTATGAAGATGTTTAAAATTAGAAGTTTGTGAAAAAGCATTTTAATTTTATGAGGACTTCCTATAAAGTCAATTTTGACACCGCAATTTTTTTTTTTTTTTAGGTCATAATTAAAAAAAAAATGTGAATACTTTTCATCACTCACGGTTATTAAAAGCATAAAAGACGAATCAATTTTATCATATAAATATATATATATATATATATATATATATATATATATATATCATGTTTAGATCTCTTGGTTACTCTTGCCGTTTGGTAAAGAGTTTACATTCAAACCAATTTAAAAATATTTCCCATCAACCCACTATGTGATGCTTGAAATGATCATCCATGTGTACTTTTAGTCACATGATTATTTTAATAAATCATGTGGCTTTTTTAAATAATATATGCAGATAGTCTTATAAATCTTTCTATAGTGAATTAGAGGAGATTCTTCAAATTGGTTTGGAGGAAAATCTTGTCCAAACTAAAATATAGAATGGATTGAATTGCAAGATAACTCCAAATCGAAAACTATTAGATCAAATAAGACCCTGAAAGCATTGAGATCATGGTACAATGATCGTCCTTTACTACTACTGCAATACTCTAAATTTTGTGTCAAATCACCTCATTGAACATCTTATGGGTTGGGTTTCCCCTATATCAATTCCAAAAATAAAACTAAAAATTCAACTAAATGATACTATGGAGTTTCTATATGTTAGAATAAATTAAAATAAATAGAAAAGAACTTGCAAGGATTACGTGATTCGGCTTAATGAGCTACATCCACAAGGGAAACCTTTGACGGCTACATCTTTACTATACTGAATTATATGTTTATGTACAAATAGCCCAATGCAAGGTATTTATGAAATGCTAAACTCTAGACTAATTATACATTAAACTATAGTTAATAAACTTGTAGAATACTTTACTTGCACACCAAGTATTAGGCTTGTGCCATGACTAGGATTGGGCTTGATATTTTAAAACACCCCCCCCCCCCTTCAAAGTCAAGGTGGAAGTTTGAAGACAACTTGAGTTTGTAAGGTAAGTTCATAAAGATAAATATGCTCAAATATGCCTCAGAGATGACCATGAATGATTGAAATGGATGGAGAATGGATCGTGTAGAATGAATTTGCAAATTGTTGATAATGATAGCAAACAATAACAATGGATGAATGCCAAAAGACAATGGTAGCCTAAGAAGGCTGCATCAATGACCAAGGAGGGGATACTATTGCTTGAGGATGGCTACTTTGAGGCATGGGGATCATTGGTAAAGAACGATGTTAAGATGAAGCATATTAATGAGTCTATGGATAGCGCATAGGTTGAACCCAATGAGAGAATGATCAATTTGTGTTATTTAGGAGCCTTAAATGAGAAAATATACCCCAAAATTGGGATCTATATGAATACCAAAATATATATGATACACATAGTTTGAAAAGATAACTATGGTCAAACAGGTCGCTTCGATCTAGTCAATGGTTTTGATCTATTATCAATTTCGATCAAGTGAATTGAGCCTAGCTAGCTTGGTTCAATAATTTAGACAAAGGATCGGCTGTATAAAAATAAAGAGGGGGAAAGCACGCATATATTACATGATTAGGCCTAATGACTTACGTTTACAAAGGAAAACTGATGATGGCTATATCTTCAATATACTAAATTCCATGTTTAAAATGAACTTAATGTGGGGGTATTTATAAGAGCCTTAACCCTAAAATAACCATACATTGAACCATATTTAAAATACTTTTTGCATACACACCAAATATTGGACTTGAGGTTTACCAAAAAAAAATATTGGACTTGATATCTTTCACATTATATCTGATCAAAAGCTACATTATCAATATGTAAATAAATGACACATAACCTTATTTTGTTTATCCAGCTTTAGTATGATATGTGAGGCAAATAGGGACTAGTAGACTTTTTCCCATTGATAGGCTAATATGCATGATGTTGTATAAACTCTCTTATGTTTAAATAATACAATCCCTTTTTATCAAAAAAAAAAAGGAAAAAAATAGTTTATTAATTATTAGGACCTTAGGAGTACTCATTTATCCTTAAAATTTAAAACCAAATCATGCACATTAGCTTCAAAATGAACTCACAATGAAATAGATGTTTCACCAGCGTCTCATTAGGCAATAATTCCATTACAAGCAACCTCTCTCTAGCTTCACAGCAATAACATCCAATTAGATTTGCTAGATTCTCACTCCTCAAATTCTCCACTAGTATCACTACCTAATAAACCACATTCAATTTGTGTGTGTGTGTGTGTGTGTGTGTGTTTTTGTGAGAGAGAGATGTTTCCCCAAAATTTTTTATCTTCTTCGCCGATCCTTACTTGTCATGGCCTTGCTGTTGTAGCTCTCTTCTTCAGCTTCAATCTCCCCCAACCCTTTCATTATGTATGGTTTCATTGGTTTGACAATTGACATCCCAATTTCATCCTCATGTGCGTACTTGTGAGTTGTATCACACAAGGGTTTCCCTCCCCTTCCCCCTAAAATGAAGATCATGCAACATTCCTATTTCCTAGCTAGTATGCTTCAAAAATATTTTTTTTACCGTCACCGTTTGTTATATGTCGGATTTTTACATCCACTACTTAACTTTAAAGACTATTTAAAAATAATAACAAAAAGTTAATAGACTAAAATAACATGTACAAAACATTAGAAAACATTTAAAACGTGGGACAAGATATTAGTGACGGTACTTAAACGTACACCGGCCATGCTTGACTATTTAACTTGAAGAGGAGATGATGATCCTATCTCATTGTCCTACTCCATTGTCATCTCTAGATATGTACCCAAAGCCCACTGATTGTTAACAAACCTTGGTTTTAGACAGTGGTGTGTGGGTATTACCATTAGTTAGATCAGTGTCTACGTTTTAGTTTTGATCCAACGAATGAAATTGCTTCCCAACAGAAACCTTATCTTACTTTAAGAGATGATGATGATAGTACACAGTATTACATACAGCTATTGTGGACCCTGCCCTAGACTTTTTTTGCAAATTTGGGAAAATGTAAAATGACAAGTGAAACCACGTGTCCTAATCACAACCTTCCACGAAGACCCGTGAGCTTAGCTTATCCGTGCTTATCCACTTCCAAAATAGTTTAATAAACCTTTTTTTTTTTTTTTTTGCTGAGAATAAGCTTTGTTTATACAATTATACTTTATATATATTATTTATCACATCAATTATATTTATTTACTACTAATATTGTTTTTTTCTTTTTTCTTTTTGAATATTGTTTTTTTAATACAAACACAATATTCAATATTGTGACTTGCTTGGGGTCCCACTTCGATGACAAGCGGATAAGCCAATGTGACGTCCAGCTGTAATTGCATGCTGGCCCTGCTGGGGCTCCAACTCCAACATATAAATATATATATATATATATATTTTTTTTTTTTTCACTTTCCATGGGTACTACCATTTTAATTTTTTTATTCTGGTGTTGGTTGACCAATAGTAATTTATTCGAGTGTCTTTTTTTATATTTTTTTTATAAGGTATTTTTAAGTAGGAGTGCAATTGCATTCAGCAAAAAATGAAAAAGAAAAAAAGTAGGAGTGCAATTGCAATGAGTTGATTATTAATCATTTGTGGTCGTTTTCTTTAATTTTAAATGTGGGCTATTTAGGAATGGAGTTCAACTGTCAAGTTCTACCATCTCTTTGAGTTTCTTTTATTAATATTTTTGAGCTAGTTCAAATTTTTTTTACATACTTTTTTTTTTTTTTTTTTGATGCGTTGACAAACTTTTTTAATTGAGCATTTTCATTGCTAATTAAACGTAATTTTTTCACTGTCTAATGTTGACATAATTTTTACAAGTGTTCTCAATTCTCTTTCTTTCTTTCTTTTTTATTTATTTATTTTTTCGTGGTAAGGGACTGCTTTCATTATTAACTAAACTCAGTGACTAGCATGTAAGAAAAAAAAATTTGTTACCTAATTATGATATTTTTAAAGTCATTTGATGATAGAACACCGCGATAGGAAGATTAAGAAGGTAATATACACGCACATACATATATATATATATATATATACACATACATATATATATATATATATATATATATTTTGTGTATAATTATTTTGGAAAATACTAAAAATAATATGCATAAAGTCCCCACCTAACTATTGTCATGGCTAGGCCTTGACTTCTGCTCAAGTCAGTGAGCAAATGATGATTGTGTTGGAAAATTATTTGCATCTCATACAAATTAAGCGCAGTGAAAAACAGAAAGAAAAAACCTAAAATTCATGAAGTATATTTGAAATCTCAACAACTTGATCTTGGAATCCTGTTGATATTCACTTCAATGACCACATAATTGCTTGAGAGAGTGGACTCTCTTTGTTGAAAACCAACCCTAGCCGTGTGCCTCAGTGGTTAAAGTTGAAAATTTTGATTTTTCTTCTTTTTTCAGCCATGTAACCAAAGAGGGAGAGAGAGAACTTTTCTCCCTTAAACGTTTAGTGCCATGACTTAGGGTTTTCTCAACTGGCTAGTCCCATATATATGTATGACACATAATGGATTTACCGATAGACCAGTTTATGTAGGCCTCTAAGAATATGGCTTGAAGTGAGATCAAAGGGAAATAAAAATATTAGCTCCAATGAGTCTTAGGCATCCATTCATGACAAACCCAAATTTACCATTAATCACAATTTCTTCCACTATAAAATTATGGTTGCACTTTGAATTTCTATATGATTATTAAATCAACTAAAGATTCTATTAAATATCACTTATCCCCTTCATTAAATCATTCATAGTGAAACAAAGTCATTAGTTATCGTTACTTTGTAAATCACTACATCTTAAGTCCTTGAATCCCCAATTTAATCTCTTGATTTGCAATAAATATTATCCACATATGGTATAACTTGTTTGGATATTATCTACCTATGATTTAAAAAGTTGCACTTAATTCACCTAATGTTAACTCTATTAACTTATGTAATCCTAAAAAAATCGTATACTATATAATAAAAGTTGGGCTTAAAAGCCATGGTTGCACCAAGTGACTGCATTGAATTGCAAAATTTTTTTAGAATTTTTAAAAAATAAATATAATTTTTTTTGTACTTATCTTCTTCTCCTATAATTTCTCAACTGATATAAATCTTAATTTGATTACAATCCAAACTCTTCATCTAATTCTTTTATTATTATAATTTATAAGTTGATAAAAAAATTTTAATTTGATTACAATTCAAACTCTTCATCTAATCCTTTTTTTTTTTTAAATTATATTACTACGTGTAAAAAAAAAAAATACAAAAAAAAAAACAACAACAACACAGTACATGTAAAAAAGACAAAAAACAACAAAAATCTTCATATTCCTTTTTTTTTTTTTAATTTAAATTATATTACTTTGTGTAAAAAAAAAAAAAAAAAAAAACAACAACAACAACAACAACATAATACCCGTAAAAAAAAAATAGCAACTTATTCAACAGCAAAATCTTCCTCTTCACCCGTGACTCTTTTTTTTTTAGATCATTATTGTTTCAATTTACCAAAAATGTTTTTGGATAAAGTTAAAAAAAAAAAAAATTGTAATAAGGTAGTAATTTGAGTTTAAAGTAAACACCTTCTCTTTCTTCTCCAAAAAAAAAAAAAAAACATTTTTATGTTGTTTATTTATTTATTTATTTTTGGTTATAAAAAGAAAGTTGCCTTTTTTCCATAAAAAAAAATGTTTACTTTTTTCTTTCTATTCATATGAACCTTTTTTTATTCCACTTTTTATGGGATTTATGAGATAGCAACAAACAAATTGATTAGAAATCTTAATTCCATTTGGATTTAAATTCTATATCAAATGTAACTCTACCTATCTATATATATATATATATATATATATATATATATATATCCTTTTGAAGTGAAGTTTATTCCAATATGTGAATGCCTAAATCCCATGATAGGTATGCATTCTTTCTTCATTATTATTTTTTCATTTTGTTTATGCTATTTTTCTTTAACTTCAAAAAAAATTAATAAAAACTTCTCAAATATTTTTTAACTCAATTCATAACATTAAACTTTTGTACTCATTTATTCTTATCTACAATAATTGGTTTAGGTTTTAATTACATCTTTCAAAGTAATAAAGAAAACAAACAGGTTTATTCTTTGTTATTTTTAAATTTATATCTTAATTTATAATTTGTGTTAATTTCTTAATTTTAAATTATGAATAAGTTTGATTATATTCTTTATATTGAATGTAAATGGTTTTTTTATAGGTTTTTGGTTGTGTTATATTCTTCAGGGAAAAGAAAAAAGAAAGAAAAGAGTTTATATAAATTTGGCAACAAAGCTAAATAGATATGCGTAAGAAATGTTTATTAATAATAGTTTTATCAATAACTTTTTATTAAAGTGATTTAAAAAAAAAATTGAATAGAGAGATAATTTATTAACGTGATTTAAACTCTACTAAAACTATTTTAAGGGATTGGTTTAAAAAAAAAAAATTCAAAGTAATTTTCTAATTATTAACTACTATGCGCTAACTTCTAACTACCAAAACCCACAATTGAAATACAAATCTATATGAGATACCACTTTCAAATATTAATATCTTAACTATTATATATTATACGTTGACTTTTTTTTTTTTTTTTTTCAAAAGAAGCATTTCTCTCTCTCCTTGCAAAACAAAGAGATTATAAGAAGAATTAGCTAGACATGGGCAAGACTACACCACCTCTTTTCTACGATAAATGTTAAATTCAGATAATTTTTCATGCATATACACACGTTACACAAATGGATTATAACAAGAATTAGCTAAACAGGGGTAAGACTACACCACCTATTTTCTACAATAAATGTTAAATTTAGATAATTTTTCATGCATATACACACATAGTATGCAACGTACAAGACTTAAACTTGGTAGGGTGAAACTCACTCAAGTTTCAGTGTCTTCTTCCATAATTTCAAGGACAAAAATTAAATTCTCATATGAATCTCTCTCTACATCAAATTTTTAATAATTTAGATTGTTTTTAATTATTGAATTGAGGTTTCTACTTAAACATGATTTCAATTCTTGTTTTGGATAGTTTTTAACTATTAAATTCAAGGGTTTTCCATTTAAATATATGTGATTAATTGAACCTTAAAGTTCAATGTATTATTAAAAATCATTATATATATATATATATATATGCATTTTATGATACCTTAGTCTCGCACAACATATATTTATTATGTAACTTAAAAGTAAAATATTCATTTATTTTTATTATTTATTTTAAATAAATTAATAAAATAATTATTTAAATATAAATTTTGATTCAGCCGTGTTAAATAAATAATAAAAATAATTATTTAAATATAAATTTTGATTCAGCCGTGTCTCTTACGGACATAATCCTAGCGAGAGATAAATACAAATGGCGTACTTGAGTTTAGTTTGTTTGCATATTGCCTAACAATGATATAAAATTTAATAATTTTTATATTATTACGAAAGAAGCCAAATTAGGTTACTAAAGTCCAACTTTCTTTTTGAGCCACAACACAAGTGGGTAAGGATAAAGAAAATATATTCCATATGCCTAATCTATAATCATCCTATTACAAATCTGGTAATCTACACCTGATCATGCCACATCATTTAAAATTTAAAACCCTTAAATAAATAAAATAAAATATTAACAGTTGAATAAACTTTAAAATATAAAACATATTTTACTTATATAGATGTGGATAAAGCTTTTTTTGTTTGGATACAAATAAAAACATCGTTGGTGCTGTTAAGTGTTAACCTCACCATAAAATCCACAAAGTCAAGTTTTTACTTAAATAAAAAATTTTAATAGGTCTTATTAAAAAAAAAAAATTACAATAGGTTGTGGCAAATATCCTATAATCGGGTCAAAACAGAGGACACGTAAGTCGAGGCCTGAATTTTCGTTTCTCTCAATGAAGCGAGGGCACCTCGCCACGTAGCCTACAAGGCCTAAACCACCCAATAGCAAACCGCCACGTGTCACGTCCCACGAGCCAGACAGCTAATTTCCGACAAGGCTAATGCCTAAATGGGTCCCACCTCCCCTAAGTGCCTCGTGGCGAACTCATCAAAGGCTAAAGCGATAAGAACGGAGGTATTATCCTCTGCTTCTCATATCGAAACTACACTCTGAATTTCTCACCGTTGGATCAACCACCAAAGCCAATCCAACGGCCATTGTAATATTAAAAAGCTTTAATTTCTCGATTTTGGTAGAAACTATGTTTGTTGTTGAATCCTTCGTAAGCTGTCTCTCACTTGGAGCTAAAAAGTGAGTTTAGCGTGTTCCATATGGGGGAAGGAAGATAATGATCACTCAGCAAAGCTCCCATAAATAAAGCCACCAAATTGTTGGTTACCCAAATTTTATTTTCATTTTTAATAGATTGGATTAGATTTGGATATTTCTTTTTTGGGTCTTTGCTAGTATTTGCTTAGTATCTAGCTCAAAGGAGTGTAATTTTCACACCAACCCCACTACAAAAATGGATTTTCATTTGCAACATGTGGCAATTTTCTTGAACTGTTTTTGAGTTTTAGGTTTTTTTTAAGTATTACAAACAACTGTGGCAATCTCCAAGTAGTAGTAACTCAAACTCAAAAGTTTGGTTGTAGTATAGTGTGTGTCTTTGGTAGCCGTATGTGATCTGAATCTATTCCATTCCTTCTTATCTGGATAGCTAGAAACTCAAAGGTTTGTTTGTCTATCCCTTTGTTTTGATTCAGTTCTCAAAGCTTATCTTCAAACAAAAAAAAAAGAAAAAAGAAAAAAGAAAAGAAATAATCTTTTTGTCTGTTTTCACTAACCAATTAAGTTGTTTCTTATATACTCCATTAATTGCTGCAGAATCTCTCTCTTTTCACACCATGTGAAAGCAGTATAGGTCTCAAATTTTTTCACATTTGTGGTGCTGTGTTTGTGGTTGAAAACAGCTTTTGTGGCATTCTTTTATTATTGTGTTGCTTTGTGAGAGAGAGTTGGAATTTTTTTCTAATGGGATTTTCTTTTATGTAGGCATAGTGAGAAACAGAGTTTTGATTAGGTAAGGTTGTTTTGGAGCTAGAATCAATGGTGTCAAAATCTTATTCAAATCTATTGGAGCTTGCCTCGGGTGAGTCTCCAACCTTTGGCCTCATGAGCCGGAGAATTCCGCGTATTATGACGGTGGCCGGCTTGATATCTGATATAGATGATGACAAGTCTGAGAGTGTTTGCTCTGACCCGTCTTCATCGTCGGCTCTGAGAGACCGAATCATAATAGTGGCTAATCAGCTCCCTATAAGAGCTCAAAGGAAAACAGATGGTAGTAAGGGTTGGAATTTTAGTTGGGATGAGGATTCACTTTTGCTTCAATTGAGAGATGGTATAGGGGATCACGATATGGAGGTTATTTATGTGGGTTGTCTTAAGGAAGATGTTCACCCAAATGAACAAGATGAGGTTTCCCAACTACTGCTTGAGACCTTTAAATGTGTCCCTACCTTTCTTCCACCGGATCTTTTTAGCCGGTACTATCATGGCTTTTGCAAACAGCAATTATGGCCTCTGTTTCATTACATGTTGCCTTTGTCGCCGGACCTTGGTGGGAGATTTAACCGGTCATTGTGGCAAGCATATGTGTCGGTTAATAAGATATTTGCAGATAGGATCATGGAAGTGATCAACCCAGAGGATGATTTTGTGTGGGTACATGATTATCATCTGATGGTCTTGCCAACTTTCTTGAGGAAAAGGTTCAATAGAGTCAAACTTGGGTTCTTCCTCCATAGTCCATTCCCTTCATCAGAGATTTATAAGACACTGCCTATTAGGGAAGAGCTTCTTCGGGCCCTTCTGAATGCAGATTTGATTGGGTTCCATACTTTTGATTATGCTCGACATTTTTTATCCTGTTGTAGTCGGATGCTTGGTCTTACCTATGAATCCAAGCGGGGATATATAGGCCTTGAGTATTATGGTCGGACTGTTAGCATCAAAATTCTTCCAGTTGGTATACATATGGGCCAGCTGCAGTCGGTGTTGAGCCTCCCGGAGACTGAAGAGAAGGTTGCCGAGCTTCTCAAGCAGTATTGTGAGCAGGGTAGAATAATGTTACTTGGGGTGGATGACATGGACATATTTAAGGGTATAAGTTTGAAGCTTTTGGCAATGGAACAGCTTCTTATGCAGCATCCAGAATGGCGGGGCAAAGTGGTGTTGGTACAGATAGCCAATCCAGCGAGGGGCAGAGGGAAAGATGTGAAAGAGGTTCAGGCTGAGACTTCCTCAACTGTGAAGCGGATCAATGAAACTTTTGGAAAACCAGGGTATAACCCTGTTGTCTTGATTGATGAGCCGCTTAAGTTTTATGAGAGAATGGCATATTATGTTGTTGCTGAGTGTTGTTTGGTCACAGCGGTGAGAGATGGGATGAATCTCATACCGTATGAGTACATAATCAGTCGGCAAGGGAATGAGAAATTAGATGAAGTATTGGGACTGAAACCATCAACCCCAAAGAAAAGCATGTTAGTTGTATCTGAGTTCATTGGGTGCTCACCATCTTTGAGTGGAGCAATTCGAGTGAATCCCTGGAATATTGATGCGGTGGCAGATGCCATGGACTCTGCCCTCGAGTTGGCTGAGCCTGAAAAGCAGCTCCGGCATGAGAAACATTATAGATATGTCAGTACCCATGACGTTGGGTATTGGGCTCGTAGTTTCCTTCAAGATTTGGAGAGGACGTGTCAGGATCATGTGCGGCGGAGGTGCTGGGGTATAGGATTTGGATTGAGTTTTAGAGTTGTGGCACTTGATCCAACCTTCAGGAAGCTCTCAATGGAACAAATAGTGTCTGCTTACAGAAGGACTAAAACAAGGGCAATCCTTCTAGACTATGATGGTACACTAATGCCTCAGGCTTCCATTGATAAGAGCCCAACCTCAAAGTCCATTGATATTATTAATAGTCTGTGTAGAGATAAGCACAACATGGTTTTCATTGTCAGTGCTAGAAGCCGAAAGACTCTTGGTGAATGGTTTTCTCCCTGTGAGAATCTGGGAATTGCAGCTGAGCATGGCTATTTCCTAAGGTGAACTAGTTAAATTTTGAACATGATTCATGTTTTGAGTATGTTAGAAGAATGTGTAATTTATTTTTGATTGATGATTGTGTCTCAGGCTGAAGCGAGATGTGGAGTGGGAAACATGTGTTCCAGTTGCAGACTGTAGTTGGAAGCAGATCGCTGAGCCAGTAATGAAGCTGTATACTGAAACGACTGATGGGTCCACCATTGAAGATAAAGAAACTTCACTTGTCTGGTCTTATGAGGATGCAGATCCAGATTTTGGGTCATGCCAAGCTAAGGAACTTCTTGATCATCTCGAAAGTGTGCTTGCTAATGAACCAGTTACAGTTAAGAGTGGACAGAATACTGTGGAGGTTAAGCCACAGGTATGAATCCTATATGCTTTTATCAGTTTTTTTTTTTTTTGCTTAATCCATTAATCACTCTCTTCTTTTAAATTCTTCATTCAGCCAAATCTAATGTGGTTATCATTTAAGAATTTGATCCAACTGAAACTCAGCCCAAGCCTAAATCCCAACAGTTAAAAAAAAGTTGTTTACTGCCTAATGGCATGAGCTGGAGTTGGTTTGTTTATGGTTGGGGATTGGTTTGAAGGAGAGAAAGGGAGTTTTACCTTTTTGGTGTACCTTGTGAAGTTTTGCTTTCACAAATATCTTTGTCACATCACAGTGTCCATCATCTTTTAGAGAATGAGGTCTGAATGGATACAAAATTTAAAAGTAAGGTTAGGCCCCTTCTGGTAGCAATGGTATTTATTGATATTATTGAGACTTTCTTCCTGCTATTAATATAAGCACACAATCTATAAACTATCAGTTCTTGTTTATGTTGAGTATTGTGAATTTCACATATTTTTCTTGTGAGCCATATGTTTTAAGGACTTGAAAATTTTTTATTCTGTTCGGTGATTGATTATTTTAGAACTGTAGAACTTGACTTGGTTCAAATAAGAATATGCAAAACATGTGTTATATCTTATGTGCAGGGTGTTAGCAAGGGACTTGTGGCTAAGCGTCTGCTTTCTATCATGCAAGAAAAGGGACCGTCCCCTGATTTTGTTCTGTGCATAGGAGATGACCGATCTGATGAAGACATGTTTGAGGTAATCACCAGTTCCATGGCAGGTCCATCCATTGCTCCCAGGGCAGAAGTGTTTGCATGTACTGTTGGTAGAAAACCCAGTAAGGCTAAGTACTATCTTGATGATACGGTGGAAATTGTTAGATTGATGCAGGGTTTGGCTTCTGTTTCAGAACAAACTAATTCTGGGTAGGCTCAACATAGACAATCGAACTATCTTTGCGTCTTTCATTCGTATGTTCGAAATTGTAAAAATGTAGGCTGAGAGGTGTATTTCACGTTATCTTCTTTTATTTTGTTGGTTTTCTTTAATGTTGTATATTATTGTAGTGTTACTAAGAAGAGCTGTGCCACCAGACACTCGCGTTTGTTCTCCATCTAGTGAAGCTGTACATATGTTTCTGTTGTGAAATATGAGCTCTCTCATGTGCGTGCAATCGGTAATACACTCTTATACTTGGAGAAACTACCGCTTGACCATTGCATATGCTACATCACAGTATTGGAAGCCTGGGTTTATAAATTATTATTTGTTAAATATAGTTTTCATTCATTTTAATGCTTTAATCTGAATTGTTGGTACTCTGACTATGTGATGTACACACAAAACAGCAAGAAGTGCTTTGCTGGTCCTACCTCATCTAGTCCTCATTTCATTGGTTTATAGATACTTTTATTTTTGGGATGAATCAGTGGTAACTTAAATTCCAAACACAACGAAAGAGGAGTCATCAAGACTATACAAACAAGGGGATGGGCAGAGTACACCATGTACTTCGAAACAAGTTACAACCAAGATGGTACATAATCACACCCCAAGACAAATATCCAGATTCTGACTAGAACACACTCAACAACCTGATTTTCAAATAGAAAAAAGCTCCTATATGGTAACCCTGTCCCAAGCT
The DNA here is from genome assembly GCF_001633185.2 of Quercus lobata. Taxonomy (NCBI): domain Eukaryota; kingdom Viridiplantae; phylum Streptophyta; class Magnoliopsida; order Fagales; family Fagaceae; genus Quercus; species Quercus lobata. The sequence goes on along the minus strand of NC_044906.1, from coordinate 37,547,305 downwards.
AACAACAGACACCCTCCCAAAGCAAATGGAAGCTAGACACCAAGCCGGCTGCAATGTGGTTTATTCATTTTGATAGTTGCAAATGAATGATGGGAACAATGGTTCAGATTCTATGCAGGCTTTGCACAATTACATTAGGATGACTACTAGCAATGTTTAGAATGCAACAACCTTTAGAATGGAAGGGTTGATAGTTGATACCCCAATTTCTGCCGAGAGCTCAATTTAAAATGGTTACTTCATATGTGTTACTACGTATATGGAGAAAGTATCTCCTGCGTCTGTCCCATACAGCATCAAGCCATTTACAAATAGCAGTCCTCGTGCCTTTCCCTATTAGATGAGTAGTGCCCCAACCAATCAAGTCTCTTCCCATTGGAAAGGAAGGTCAGCAGCAAGGCAAAGCCCCAACTTGTTCTCCAAAGTCTTTTTCAAAAAGAGCACATGAAGAAAAGATGGTTTTGCAGTGTCACCATTGAAACCACATTTGACCATTTTTTCCATGGTGGGAAGTTTATTTCTTATAATCATCCACCCATTGAAAATCATGCCTTGGAATGGTGAGGTTGAGCCAAAATTGCTTCCACCACTTCACCTCAGATTCCTAATTCCTCATTTCATTCCATGTACACATGAATTTACCATACTTAGTAGCACCCCTCACAGGCGCTTATCCTCATTCTTAAGCTCAATTAGGAATAAATTTACATGGATGGAGACAATCTACTCTTTTTTTGTTTTTTATTTGATCAAGACAATCTATCCTAATCTTGCAGGCCTCCACAGCCACATTTTGTCCTTAGGTATGGAATCTACCCTTACATCTATCTTCCTTGCTGCATCGTATACAACTCTATGCCCATATTTAAAATAGAGAATTCTGTCCAGGTGCTAGTAACATGCCGTAGGAATATATTCTTCCTATCCCCCACTTCATACTTCAAGGCTTGATCTTGGAGTCCATTGGTCTAATTGATTTAAGCCATGGACAAAGCAATATTTTTAGGCTTTTTGAAAATGATCATTTTGGAAAAGATGGTCTTTTATGGAAAACAAACTTTTTTCAAAAAGGATTTTCAAGAAGACATTTTGTTATTGTCTTTTTTGGAATTTTGGAGACTAATGGTTTTGTTTATGATTTTGTTTTTTTGGGTGGTTTTCCTCGGAATGAAGTATTCCATTTATTTTGGAAAAAGTTAATTTTCAAAAGATAGAAATTCCATGGATATTTTGAAAGATGAATAGTTCCACAATTATTTAGGATGTAAATTCCATGTATGGGGTTTGGAAAAGGTGCTTTCAAGGGAAAATTCTAGGGTTTTATAGAGAATTATTCTTGAGAGGAAAAACTCATGGATTTTTGAGAAAGTATTTTTCAAAGGAAAATTATGTGGCTTTTTGAAAAATCATTTTCAAGAGATGAGAAAATTCCATAAGCTATGGAAAATATTTTTAAGAGTAAAAACTCAAGTAAAAATCTCATGGATTTTTGGAAGTAGTTTTTGAGAGGAAAAGTTCATTATTCTTTAGAAAGTTGTTGGGGAGGATTTTGTTCTTGACCACCCGCAAGCTTGTTTGTCCGATTTGGAGAGCTAAGCTCACACGGTTTTGTTCTTAGTACCAAGTATAAGAAGACTTTGAGTGCAGTCCCACATCGGTAAGAGATGCGCCCCACTCATGCTTTATAAGCGCTTGGTACAAGCATGAGTGTACCACTACCACACTCCCACATCGGCAAGAGATGCGCCCCACTCATACTTTATAAGTGCTTGACACAAGCATGAGTGTACCACTACCACACTCCCACATCGGCAAGAGATGCGCCCTACTTATGATTTATAAGCACTTAAGCACTTGGCACTTGGCACTCAAAGTCTTCCCATACTTGGTATTGAGAACAAAACTGTGTGGGCTTGGCTCCCCAAATCGAACAAACAAGCTTGTGGGTGGTCAGGAACAAAATCCTCTCCCACAAAAAGGCGCTTTTTGAGGGCAATGCCCATCAAAGGTATTGTCCGCTTTTGGTGGCAGTCTTTGAGACACGTCCGACCGCACGGCTTTGTTACCCCAAAGGGCACGCCTCCCCACTACAGACAGCATGCGTTAGCAGTTTTTGAGACTTGCTCTAGGACACGTGTAGTAGTGGTACACTCATGCTTATGCTAAGCGCTTATAAAGTATAAGTGGGACGCATCTTTTGCTGATGTGAGACTGCACTCAAAGTCTTCCCATACTTGGTATTGAGAACAAAACCGTGCGGGCTTGGCTCCCCAAAGCGGTCAAATAGCTTGTGCGGTGGGTGAAAAATCTCCCCACAAAAGTTATGGAAGAAAATTCCATGGATTTTGGTAAACAAATTTTCAAAGTCCACAGGTTTTTGGAAAAGTATTTTTTAAACGAAAGTTCTACAGATTTTTAGAAAGTTGTTTTAAAGAGGAAAAATCCATGGGTTTTTGAAAATTCCTTGGAGTTTTAAGCAGGCATTTTCATGAATTTTTATAAAATCATTTTTCAAGAAAAATAATGGGTTTCATAGATTTTTGGAAAGCAACTCACTCTTTAAAAGCATTTTTTGAAAACAAGTATTGAAAATGTGATTTAAACTCTGTTTTTTATGAAGTAAAATATTTTCATCATTTTATGGAATTTGTTTTGTTGTAAAATATTGGTCAACTGTAAAATGCTTTTGGTCAATTATAAAACTCAAGTAAACCTCAGGCCAAAAGATATAGAATGTTTTACCAAAAAATAACTGTAAAATGTTTTACCAAATTTTAAGAATTAACTATTGCTTCCCACTACTCCAATCTCACCATTGCTGCTCGTCATTGCTTCGATCTTTGTCAATCTCAACAATCGCATTGCATTTATTTTCACCATTTCATTTATTTTGTTTCTTTATTTTTGCCTCTAAATTTGAATTTTTGGGTGATGGCTCACAACGGCACTGGTTTCAGTGGTGTTGGAGGTGGTGTTATGGGAGCATTGATGGTTCAATGAGCTTGACTATGGTGTTGGATTTGTTGAGTTTCTAAGAAAATTATTATTTATTTATTTTTTTTTAGATTTGGTACTTTTTCCCTTACATATCTGCATTTTGAATGAATTTGAGTCTGGGTTTGATTCATGGTTGTGTTTTTGATGAAAGGAATTTGAGTTTAGATTGTTTCTAATTAAAAGAATATATATATATATATATATATATATATATATATATATATAGATAGTATAATTTTACAAGGAACCAAACACAAGAAATTGATTTTCATATTTTCACGTACGCAACTAAACACGGTAATATATTTTATGATGAAAACGTTTTTTGGAAAATATTTTCATTATAAATTATTTTGGATTTGAAAATATTTTATTTCAAAACAATCGGAGCGTTATTTTAGAAACAATTTTTTTTTTTGAGATAATTATTTTGAAAACAAGTTGAAAATCATTTTTGGAAGTGATTATGGATCAAGCCTCATTGATATGTGGCTGTAGGGATTTACATTGATAACTAGGAAACTAGGGCCAAAATGGCACATTAGCATTAATTTTTGAAATATTTAGCAACAGAGCACTGTTTCGGAAATAATTAGGGAAATACCACTTTTTCGGGCCCTATAGCGGCGTTTTCCTGCAAATTTTTTTTATAAGTCCCATAACAGGTTCAAGGGGCCCTATAGTGGCGTTTTTAAGCCCTATAGTGACGTTTTTGGGCCCTATAGCGACGTTTTCCTGCAAAATTTTTTATAAGTCCCATAACAGGTTCAAGGGGCCCTATAGTGGCGTTTTTAAGCCCTATAGTGACGTTTTTGGGTCCTATAGCGGCGTTTTCCTGCAAAATTTTTTTATAAGTCCCCATAACAGGTTCAAGGGGCCCTATAGTGGCGTTTTTTAAGCCCTATAGTGACGTTTTTGGGCTCTATAGCGGCGTTTTCGGAAAAAGTGGTATTTCCCTAATTATTTCCGAAACAGTGCTCTGTTGCTAAATATTTCAAAAATTAATGCTAATGGGCCATTTTGGCCAGGAAACTAGCATGTAAACAGTAAACCCATACCCATACATGGAGAGTAATCACAAGGGAATAAGAAACTAAAGTTTGAGTAATAATGGCCATAAACTAAAATCAACTACACACACATCTTCATAAGCATATATATTTAATCTCAACATTCAGACATACCCATTAACTCAATCATGCACATTCAGATGTTCATCAAATTGTACTCATGCATGTACATATTCTTTTATTTTTTATTTTTTTTAATGAACAAAAAATGGGTAAGGGGTGACCAACTTGACAATCCTACCTGGGTGTGACCTTAGTAACACCATACTTACTGGGTCCAAGGCCCTGTTGAGGTGCATGGGGACCATGGTGAGTTATAACTTTCTTGCCCCATAAAGGACATTAGTGAACCTTGTAAAGTTGAATTTATTCAACTCTGTATTGGCTTTATTCAGTGCCAAATTTGCTTGTAATTTAGCATTTAGAAACCCTATATTTAGGTGGGAATAATGTAAGGGTTGTGTGTGAGAAAGTGTAAAAATTTGATCAAGAGTGTGCAACAAGAAGGTGACTCGCGACTAGAACTTGTGACTGACTCGCGAGTGGTGACTCGCCAAAATGAAGCACATGTGTGAAGCATGCAGAAAGATGAAGAGTCAGGACAGCTTGATCACTACAGGACAAAAAATACAGTCTAGCCTAATCTAGTAATTGACAACTGGCAACTAGAACTTGCGACTCATCCCAGTCGCGAGTGACTCGCCAGTGCACCTTATTTTGCTGAAAAGCAACTTTTCACATTCCATCTCATACTCTACTATAAATACCTTTATACTCATGAAATGTAGAGAGTTTCTAAAGAGAATTTTGAGAGAGAAACCCTATAGAAAAATAAGATTGATTCATCCATAATCTTATATATACACTTGATTCTCCAAATTCCTCTATTCTCATCATCTCCATTGTCATACCCATGAGGAGATCATAAGCCAAATCTGTACCTCACCAAATTCAGAGTAGTGAGAAGATTTTTGGTGTTTGGGAAGCAATTCAAGAGAGAACCAATTCATTTTGGTTGACGTAATGGGCTAATTGCAAGATTCGGTAAGCTAGAGAATACACGGTTTGGCATAACCTTGTTGGAGCAAGAAACTTGGAGGGCTTAAGTGCATTAGATAGATTAGGCTTGGAAGGTTTATTGCTATTCGTGTATCCCAACTGATTTTCTAGTAGATTATTTATCGCTTGGAGGGCGGTGGAGAGGTTTTTTGTTGAGTTTTTTGGTTTCCTCTTTGATAACACGTGCCGGTTTTATCTTGTGTTTGCATATCTCTTTCCCTTACTCTTAGCTTTTAATTTCTGTTGATTGTGATTAATTATTGGCTTAGAGTAGTTTGCTAATTTGGGTATTGCTTATATTTCATATTCCACACATATGTTATTTGAATATAAGCTTGTATTGGAAAATTTGTATTTGGAGGTCTAAACATTCACAAGTATTTTATACACTAAGTGAGTTTTCAAACCTTGAGTTACTGAGGGAGGAAACCCAAGTGAGTCCATATTCGGACTCGAATCTTGGACCTCACATTCAGCGCATCTTGTGCATCACCTAAGACCACTAGACCACACCCCTTAGTGGTGCATGTACACATTCTTTATACCCATCATAAAAGGAGATTAACTACATGCTAGAATAAAATGGATTAATTGATTCATGCATGACCATATTCTTTTTTCCTTTTTTGAAGGACATGATCATTCACTCAAAACTTTTTTTTTTTTTTTTGGAGAATCATATTCACTTAAACCTGATGTTCATTAATTCATGACAAGATTTATTCTAAGAATAAAATGGGTAAATTATTAAAACCAACTTCGTAAGTGATATCCATGTTTAATAACATGCATGGACGCATTCAATTAATCATAAAAATTAGCATTCTAACATAAGCGTAAAATAATCCTAATCGAGCTAAGCATGTTAATAAAATTCATGATCGACCAAGCATGCTAAAAAGGTAATCACATAAGAACGATATTTATTTAAGCAACTAAAGCATAAAATTAAGGAAATAAAAGGATTTTTGAGTATTTAGTATATACCTTATGGCAAGCTTCAAATTAATGAATGATAATTTTTTGGGAATTTTTTTTAGAGTGATTGGGAGAGGATTTGGACATTTTTTATTGCTATTTTTGAGTGAGACGGCGCTGCTGCTTTAGTATGGAATTCAAATAAGTAGCTACTTGGCTCATCGATAGTCGATACAATGAGCCATATGGCTGAATCTGCCAACTGGTTCCAATTTTAGCTTTTCTTAGCTCAAACTGTGGTCTGATCCTTCTGAAAAAAAAAAAAAAAACTTTGTTCCGATTTTCCTAGTTCTGAGATAACAACTTTGCACACTTGGTAAGAGGCCTTCCCAAACTCTATTTTGCACATTCTTGTACCGTTGGGAAGCTTGTGTAACATAGATCTTAAAGGAATTTAATTATCTTTCATATGAGCTCAACTTTGACTCGATTAAATGGCTGGATTTTTCTTCTCAAAAAAAAAAAAAAATGGCTGGATTTTTGGTCAAACTTGTTTAAAGTGTTTTGAATGATGCATTTGGGTGTGATAAGATGGATATTGGTGCCTGACTGAATTTTTGAGTTCGCTTTGACAACCGCTCAAGCTTGGTCAAAGAAGGTAATTGTGAAGCTTTCGCCAACAATTCATGGATAGTGAAAGTATTTGAATGAAAATTTTGCTATAATATATGATTGTTAGAAGTGGACCAAACTAAAATTGGATATATTTAGGAAATTAGTTGTACAATTTCACTAAACTTTAGACCCAGCCAATTGGGGTATACATTGGACCAACTAGTTTTCTCTAAGACTACCTATCAACCTATATGTGGTTCTGGCCCTAGGCACCAAAATATAACGTGGCCACAGTAATAAAAATTGTTTAGTATATGAAATTTGACAAAATATGTATATGATTTCAAGTCTAATGAAATTTATTATTATTATTTTTAACTTTATTGCAAAATATAAGTAAATTAAAAAAGAAAAAAAGAAAAAAAAAAAGAGGTGTTGAGTAAGTTCCAACACGCATGAAAGGCTTAGTGCTTGGAATTTAAATAAGGGGAAAGTTAGTGGGTGCTCTAAGATATTGTTTTAATTTTTTTTTTTTTTTTTAAATTACATTTCCCATGAAAGTTATATTAAAACTGATACGCCCGACCAAAATGATAACCGTCCATACAATGCAGGTCATTGACAACCTTAATAAAACCGTCCTGAGGGAAAAGGTCGTCGCTCAAAGTCATGAACACTTGGAGCCGTTACAAGACATTAATCAACTTTCAGACCGTTGGGAAGGGCAGCTCATCATTAACACCCTACAAGGGCGTCACCAGGCAAGATTAAAGCCTCCATCAAGACTCCACCAACGGCTAGAAGAAATCACCTGTAAGCACACATATATAAAGACTGAACCCCAAAAGGGGTAGGGTAAGAAAAATACTCTAACACATTGTTCTCATTGCTCTCCTTTGTCAATCTTTCTAACTTTGGCATCGGAGACCTTTTTGCAGGCACAATGCCGGCGAACTACTTCCTTTCTTTCGTCCACAAACTGCAGAAGATTGGATTGGTGAGGGACGGTTTCCATCTGGACGATCATAATAAACTGACGATCAGTTCATCATCAGTTTGGCGCCGTCTGTGGGGAACGACGATTCAACACGTGATCTGTCCCCAGTCCAAATGGAATCCAGTACAAACCCAGATCCTGCTGCGCTGGCCCTACAAATCTAGTCGTTATCAGCAACCGTGGAAGAACTCACAAGACAGAACCAAGAGATGAAACAACGACTGCTGCAGGAAAGTAATCGTGCAGACAGGGGAGACGACCAAGACAGCAACAGAAGGCGAACCAACACTCCGGAGGAAGCAAGCTCGGATCTTTTAAGAGAGATGAGGAAAGAGATGGACGAACTAAGAAACGCCATCAAAGGAAAGACGGACCAAAGCTTGGAGAGAATCGTCCGGAAGACGGATTCACCCTTTACCATAGTCGTCCAGGAGTGCCCCGTACCCTCCAAGTTTTGTCTACCCCAGCTGGAACCTTTCGACGGGTTGAAAGACCCCTTGGATCACCTAAACACCTTCAGGATGACCCTAGGCCTCCAACAACTACCTGACGAGATCCTGTGTCGCTCATTCCCTACGACCCTCAAAGGAGCAGCCAGGGAATGGTTCAACAAGTTGCCAACATCGTCCATTGACAATTTCGAGCAGTTGAGCAGTTCCTTTGTCCGTCATTTCGTAGGCGGGCAACGACCAAAGAGAACTGCCAATCACCTGCTTACCATCAGACAAGGAGAGAAGGAACCGCTGAGGTCTTATGTGACACGTTTCACCCGAGGAATGCTGGAAATAGATGAGATAGATGACAAGGTACATCTCACGACCTTCAAAGCAGGATTGAAGTCCAGGGATTTTGTGGCATCCTTGGCAAAGAACCCCCCTAAGACGATGGCTGAGGCACTGTTGAAAGCTCAGAAGTACATGAACGCGGAAGAAGCCCTGGCAGCTATTGACGGAGCAGATAAGAGTAGGGAAAAGAAGAAAGAAAAGGAGGATGATCGAAGAGGGCTAAAACGAGATCGGGCTGACAGACGGAATGACGATGGAAATCGAAGAAGGGAGGACAAAAACCCTCGTCCATCAAAATTCACCCCGCTGGTGATGCCAGTCGATCAAATTTTAACAGAAATAAGGGACGAACCGTCCCTAAAGTGGCCGAAACCACTCCATTCAGCACTTGGATTGCGCGATAAGAGGAAATACTGCCGTTTCCACAAAGATCACGGGCATTATACAGAGGACTGCAGGGATCTAAAAGAACAAATTGAGGAGCTCATCCGTAATGGGAAGCTACAACAGTATGTAAAAAGGGGGGATTTCGGCAGGTACGGACAGAAAAGCCAGCCAGCTAATACACGGAGAGACGAAGATCGCCCCCAACCTCGTCCACAAAGCGCACTAGGGGAAATAAAAACCATTGCTGGGGGACTAACCATCGGGGGGTCATTCAAGTCTCTTAGGAAATCATACCAAAGACAGGTAAACAGCGTCCACAGTGTACCTCCATCAAAGCAAAGACACACTAGTGAGGACTTGCATTTCTCTGAGGAAGATGCCAGATGTGTGAAGCAACCCTATGATGACCCACTCGTTATTATGATCATGATCGAGGGGTTCAACACGCGAAGAGTCTTGGTCGACAGCGGAAGTTCAGCAGACATAATCTATCTTCCTGCTTTCCAACAACTGAAGCTGGACCCAAAAAGGCTCCGTCCTTTTGAGTCTCCCCTCGTCAGTTTCAGCGGAGACAAAGTATACCCCAGAGGAATCGTGGCTTTGACAGTAACGGTCGGGTCATACCCCCTTCAGGTAACCAATCAGCACAATTGTTTGATAGTAGACTCACCCTCGTCCTACAATGTGCTCATAGGGAGACCAATGCTTAATCGCTGGAAGGCTGCTATCTCCACCTACTGCTTAAAGGTGAAGTTCCCAACAGAACATGGTGTCGGGGAGATTAAAGGAGATCAAGTACTGGCAAGAGAATGCTACCATGCCGTCTTGGCCTCAAAAGAAAACCACACGTGGACGATTGAAGAGAAGACACCAGAGATTATGGAGAAACTTGAAACGGTAGAGCTGGCCTAAGGGAATCCTCCAAAGACGACCCAAATAGGGACGAGCATGAGTCAAAAGACGAAAGGTGAAATCGTCAACTTTCTAAAGAGCAACCTCGATATATTCGCCTGGAGCCACGAGGATATGTCAGGGATCCCAGCAAGCCTCATCCAGCATCACCTGAATGTTGATCTAGGGAAGAAACCTGTCCAGCAGAAAAGGAGAGTCTTTGCTCCCGAGCGGAATAAGGCAGTGATGGATGAGGTAAATAAGTTGCTTGCATCAAATTCATCTGAGAAGTCCACTACCCAGAGTGCTTGGCCAACGTAGTCATGGTCAAAAAAGCAAATGGGAAGTGGAGAATGTGTGTCGACTTCACAGACCTGAACCAAGCTTTCCCAAAAGATAGCTTCCCACTGCCTAGAATCGACCAACTAGTGGACTCCACAATAGGGCACAAACTGCTCACATTTATGGACGTGTTTTCGGGATATAACCAGATACAAATGGCTGAAGAAGACCAAGAGAAGACCGCTTTTATCACCAGCTAAGGACTTTACTGCTACCAGGTCATGCCTTTTGGGCTCAAGAACGCAGGGGCCACCTATCAAAGATTGGTGAACCAGATGTTCGAGAAGCAAATCGGGAGAAATGTGGAGGTTTATGTTGACGATATGCTTGTCAAGAGCAAGGAGGAAGAGAACCATCTGGACGACCTTAGAGAGACGTTCAATACTCTCAGGCGGTACAGCATGAAGCTCAATCCATCCAAATGCGCCTTTGGAGTTTCCTCGGGAAAGTTTCTCGGGTTTGTAGTATCGCAGAGAGGGATTGAAGCAAACCCCGAGAAGGTCAGGGCCATCCTGGAAATGTCCTCACCCAGGACGGTCAAAGAAGTGCAGTCCTTCACAGGGAGAATTGCAGCCCTCAACAGGTTCGTCTCGAAGGCTACGGACAAATGCCTCCCATTCTTCAAGACTTTGAAGAAGGCGTTTTCATGGACGGAGGAATGCGAAACGGCGTTCCAAGAGCTGAAACGTTATCTTAGCAACCCGCCCCTCTTAAGCCCGTCCAAAGAAGGTGAAGATCTATTCCTGTACTTAGCCGTCTCGGTCACGGCTGTCAACGCGGCATTGATTAGAGAAGATGATGGTTTGCAACTTCCCGTGTATTACGTTAGCCAGGCCTTCCAGGGTGCCGAGGCGCGGTACCCTCGTATAGAGAAGATCACCTTCGCCCTGATTATGGCTTCGAGAAAACTTCGTCCATATTTTCAAGCCAATCCCATCATCGTGATGACGGATCAGCCTATAAAAAAAGCAATGAACAAGCCCGAAGCGGCAGGAAGAATGGTGCAGTGGGCAATCGAGCTCAGCCAGTTCGACATAAAATATCGTCCAAGGATGGCGATAAAAGCACAAGCACTGGCTGATTTTATAGCGGAATTCACCATCCCCGGAAACATGGAGAATATTTGGACGGTTAATACTGACGGATCGTCTACTCAACGGGGAGGCGGAGCAGGCATCGTCCTCACTTCCCCAGAAAAAAATGTCCTTAAGTATGGAGTCCAACTTAAATTCCCTGTAACCAATAATGAAGCAGAATATGAGGCCTTATTGGCGGGATTGAGAGTAGCCCGGGCACTAGGAGCTGAGAATGTTGTACTCAAAAGCGATTCCCAACTCGTCATTGGGCAAGTAAGAGGGGAGTACGAAGCAAAGGAGGCTAGGATGCAGAAATACCTCAAGTTGACGAACCAATTGATCAGCTCCTTTAATTACATAGAGTTCGTCCAGATCCCCAGGGATCAGAACGCAGAAGCTGATGAGGTGGCTCGAAGTGCCTCAACGGACAGCGAAAGTAAAAGGTTAGATTGGAAGACAGAAGAACAAAACTATCCTAGCATACAGAAACTTTAAATTTCCTCCGTCCACACAGACCATGGATGGATGAGCCCGATATTCACATTCCTTCAAGAAAGACGACTACCGAATGATCCAGAAGAAGCTAAAAAGGTAAGGAGACGAGCAGCCAGATTTACGATACCTAATGACGAACTCTACAAAAGGAGCTACTCCCAACCGTATTTGAGATGTGTTGAAAAGGAGGAAGCCAGGTACATCCTTGAAGAAGTACATGGGGGAATCTGCGGAGATCACGCGGGGGCAAAGTCCCTCGTCAGGAAGATCGTGAGAGCAGGCTACTTTTGGCCAACAATGCAACGAGACACAGTTGATTTCGTAAGGTTGTGTGACAGTTGCCAAAGATATGGGAATGTTCAAAGAATCCTCGGGGAAAAGATGACCACAATATCATCCCCTTGGCCATTCGCACAGTGGGGGATCGACATCATGGGTCCCTTACCTCCGGGAAAGAGACAGGTGAAGTTCCTGCTCGTCGCCATCGACTACTTCACAAAATGGGTGGAGGCAGAAGCTTGGCAACAATCACCGAAGCAAAGGTACAAAATTTTGTTTGGAAAAATATTGTTTGCAAGTTCGGGATACCAAGGACGATCATATCAGACAATGGTCGTCAGTTTAACAGCCAAAGCTTCAGGTCATTTTGCTCAAGCTTGGGCATAAAAAACAAGTACTCATCACCAGGTCATCCTCAGGCCAACAGATAGACAGAAGTAACCAACCGGACCCTGCTCAAGATCATCAAGTCCCGGTTGGGGGGGGGCAAAAGGAATGCGGCCTGAAGAACTGCCAAGCGTCTTGTGGGCATACAGGACGACAGCGCGGACACCAATTGGAGAAACACTGTTTAGTCTGACATATGGCACAGAAGCAGTCATACCAGTCGAAGTTGGTCTCACAAGCCTAAGGAGAGAATTTTTTGACGAGCAAACCAATGACAACCAATTGAAAGAAAACTTAGACAGTCTGGACGAGATTAGAGATCAGGCAGCTGAAAGAATGGCCAAGTACCAGCAGAGGATAGCCGAATATTATAATCAGAGAGTGAAGCTGAGAAGATTCAACATTGGTGACCTCGTCCTCAGAAAAGTCACACCTACAACAAAGGATCCAGCACACGGCAAATTGGGACCGTCTTGGAAAGGTCCCTACAGAGTCGTCCATTATTCACGTCAGGGCAGTTACCACCTGGAGGACTCAGAAGGAAAAAGACTACCCCGTCCGTGGAACGTCGAACATCTAAAGAGGTATTACGAAAAGGAACCATAAACTTCATTGTAAAACCAATTTGATACTTCTATCTTATGTAAGCAATTATTCGAATCATAAGTATTATCCAGCATCTCTTAAGTGTTATTGAGCAAATCATGCGCCACAGTTTTCAAAGAAAAGCACAAACGATCGCCCCCAAAAAAGCTTAATGACGATAAAATTCCTTAAATGGATGTACTTCGTCCCCAAAAAGCTTAATGACGATAAAATTCCTTAAATGGATGTACATCGTCCCCAAAAAAAGCCTAGTGACGATAAAATTCCTTAAATGGATGTACATCGTCTCGAAAAAAGCCTAATGACGATAAAATTCCTTAAATGGATGTACATCGTCCCCAAAGAGCTCAATGACGATAAAATTCCTTAAATGGATGTACATCGTCCCAAAAAAAAAAAGCTTAATGACAGTAAAATTCCCTAAATGGAATTACATCGTCTCTAAAAAGCTTAATGACGACAAAAATTCCTTAAGTAGATGCACGTCGTCTCAAAAGCTAAAATTCCTTAAGCGGATATGCATCGCCTAAACTGATCATACAAAATGATTTTGTCCATACAACAAAGCAAGAAGATCAAACTCCTGAAGTTGATCAATGTAACCTCGTCCATACAGGACGACCAAAAAGTCAGTAAATGGGGAAACCTTTCGAAAACCCCCAAGAAGAGACAAAAATCCTCACACAACTCATGCAATCATGAAAAGCAAAAATAAACACACGAACGTTTATAGCCAAAAATCAAACATAGAGTTAAATTGTTCTGAAGGCAAAAAAAAGGGGGGGCCCCAAAAACAGGAGGGGCATCCAAACATCAACTGTTTTTAACTTAGTGCAAAAAAAAAAAAAAGGGTAAGAGAAGAAATTTTCTTTAAAGCAGAATCAAGTTGGAGGGGCAACATCATCGTCCTGAGTAGCCTGGGATGGTTCAGCACCGGTAGACGCCACTGCCTGAGCCGCTTCGTCCTCTTCGATCTCCTTGTCGACGGCCTCAAAGTCTAAGTCGTCAAGGTTCACGCTAGGACCATGCTTGATCAAATACCTCCGCAGCAGCTCAAACCTTTTGAAGTACCACTGGAAAAGAATGGTGTTATATTCTTCCGTGGTTTGGAAGGCAGTGACGGCCTTGGCCACTGCAACCTTCATCTTCTAAGAGGCCGTCGCCAGGAGTTCGTCTTTCTGCTTCACGAATTGCCTCTCAACGTCCAGCTGCTCCGTCAGTACACGAACCTGCTCCTTGGAAATGTTGAGAGAATCCATGGTCATGATCAGGTCCTTCCGCAAGCCAGAGGCCTCAGCCTCCAAAGCTTCTACCTTCGAATTGGCCACGACGGCCTTCTCTTCGTTCGCTAAATACTGCGTGGTGATGTGCATGGTCTCCCCCAACACCTATGGACGAGAACAAAGTTAATAAAAATTAGGTCAATCAAAAGCAACAAAAACGATCAAGCAGTTAAAGATGAAGAAAAGGACAAGAAGTATGATGGATCACCTGCACGAGCTTGTGAACGTGACGGCTCACCATCTCGTGCAAAGGAATGCTCGTGACTGCCCTCATCTCACCAGGGGTAAAAAGCTCGTTGACACGATCCATGGCCGTCCCAGCGTCTAACCAAACGCTGGCACCGACTTTCTCTTTCCCCTTACTGGCCGCCTTCTGCTTCTTGAAAGGACGAGCCACCTCCTCAACCGAAATGCCAGGAGATGCAGCCATACCCTCGTCCAGATCAAGGGTAGGTGTGGACGACCCTCTCTCCACCACCTTTTTCTCTTTCTCCTTTTCTTTATCCGTGATTCTCAGCCTCTTCTGGCCTATACTGGAAAGGGGCTCATTCTTTTTGCCCTTAATTTTGTTGTACATCTCTTTGTTAAACTTCGACGTCATTTCTACACAAAAGAGATCAAGGACGAATAAAAGGGGGGTAAGGACGAGTAAAAAGAATGAAGATAAACATGAAGAAAAGAGATGACTTGAAGTACAGCTTACGTTTTCTCTCTTCACTGTCGAGGGTACTGAGTACGTAAAGGGAAGGTTCTGGTCCCAGACAGTGATGAGCTAAGGTACGTGGATCGATCAGCTCACCAAAATCTTCAATCGTCCGTGCGTACTTGATCGCAGCCTGAACTCGTTCTACAAATCTGGCCTCAAGTTCTGGACGATCTTTCACTACAAAGGACGACATCAATTTAAAAAAAAAAAAAAAGGGGCCAACAATATTGGGGTAAACGCACCAATCAAAGGGGTCTCCCATCGGCGCAGCAACCTAGGTATGTTCCCCCACAAATCGTTAGGCAATGTTTCCCAACCGTCCCTAGATACAAAGAAGTATCTTGATTTCCAGTAGCGAAAGGACGACGGAAGGTCAGCTACCAGACGAGCCTTCCTATTCCAGGGTACAAACTCATAGTACCCAAATTCTCTGGACTCTTTCAGACGATACAGATGGACGAACTCATTAACTGAGATCATCTCCCCGTCAGCAATGGTCGTCCAGATCACCATACAACTAATTACTATTTTCCAGGAGTTAGGCATAAGTTGCCCCGGAGCAAGGTTAAAATGGTAAAGAAGCTCCATTATGAACGGATGGACGGGAAATCGAAGGCCACATGAAAAAGCAGCCTCGTAAAAGCAAACTTCTCCGTGGGCAAAGGCGCAAGCCTTTTCGCCCTTCCTGGGAAGACGAGCCTTGGTTCCCTCCGGAAACTGGAATCTGTCCTTAAATTTATTAAAAACCTCAACTTTCAAGGAACAATTTTCCTTGAGGGCATGAAATTGACAGATCGTCGCTGGAGCGGGAGAATGGGAGGACGAGGGAGCACGGGGAAGCGTGGTGGTCGTTGCATCGATCCTGGCCTCTTCCTCAATTACGTTAGAGGTTGAACCCCTCTCTAAATCACCTAACCCTCCTTCTAAACCCATACTTCCCTCTCTTAGGAGCCCTCTAATAGACTGGAACCAAGCTTGAGACTCTAACAATAAAGGGTATAAAACACCCAACGCCGAATCTAACCCGGTACCCCTACTAACAAATTCCTCAACTAGTGGGTACGAACCGGCAAGCGAAGGCGCACCCAATGGGTCACCGGAAAGCTCTACCAAGGAACCTAAGTGGGCGAGGAGAAAAGCTACGGAGGGGAAGTTATGCCTAACTTCGAAATTATCCACCATTAAAGAAAAAGAAAAAAAAAAAACTAACAGCACCACTCCGTAAGAAGAAAGGATAGTGCAGAGAGAAAAAGGAGCTTAAGTGACACAAATGTAAGGAGAAATCAGAAAGGAAAGAAAAGCGTAAATGGGGGTGGGCGTACCTGGAAGTTAGGGAGAAAACTGAGGAGGTGAGGAGCAAAATACGCGTAGGAGAGATCAACTGCACAGAGAATGGGGAAATGGAAAAAGGAAAAGCCAAAAAATCAAAGGACTTTGCCTTGGAAAGTGCGGGAAAACTGAAAAGGCACTCATCGAAAATGAGACACTCCAACCAATAGGAGTCAAACACGTGGCACTGAGATGAGCCACAGCCGCCACTACGCAATCAATGCGGAGCAGAACTCCAAGCGCCATAACTGAAAAAAAAAAAAAATTAATGATAATCTTTTCATATTCCTATAATCGTCCAAGATATGGACGACCATGGAATAGGGGGGCAGCTGATACGCTCAACCAAAATGATAACCGTCCATACAATGCAGGTCATTGACGACCTTAATAAAACCGTCCTGAGGGAAAAGGTCGTCGCTCAAAGTCATGAACACTCGGAGCCGTTACAAGACATTAATCAACCTTCAGACCGTTGGGAAGGGCAGCTCATCATTAACACCCTACAAGGGCATTACCAGGCAAGATTAAAGCCTCCATCAAGACTCCACCAACGGCTAGAAGAAATCACCTGTAAGCACACATATATAAAGACTGAACCCCAAAAGGGGTAGGGTAAGAAAAATACTCTAACACATTGTTCTCATTGCTCTCCTTTGTCAATCTTTCTAACTTTGGCATCGGAGACCTTTTTGCAGGCACAACGCCGGCGAACTACTTCCTTTCTTTCGTCCACGAACTGCAGAAGATTGGATTGGTGAGGGACGGTTTCCATCTGGACAATCATAATAAACTGACGATTAGTTCATCATCAAAAACACTTCTAAAGTAGTTCATTAATTTACTCTTAAGACACCCGCTAACTAGACCATTTAAATAAAAAGAAAGGGAAAATAATTTATGAGAATGACATTAACAAGGCTACGATGGGGTCATTGATACGAGGTGGTGGTTGTGTGGTTTGCTGGGGACAGCACCTTACGATGTTAATGACACAGCCGACTCTAACATATAAGCAATAGAGGCAGGCCTCAAGTAAAAAAAGGCCCCCTAATTTTAATCAATAAAGCTATTTTTTTCATTTTAATATTATCAATTAAGCCCAAATATTAGCCAATAAATAAAATAGTATTTTTTTACGAAAGAGAAATTTTATGTTCACAATACTTTCACAATAAATTTTAAACAGTAGGATGTTACTGGCTGTTATTGTTGGTTAAAAAAGTAATTTCAGTGGTGAGTTCAAATTAGAACTAGTAACAACTTTTCTTTTTTGTTGAGAAACTAGTAACAACTTAACACCTAGGATTTGATGTGAAAATGTCATGAATTTAGCACTTCTAAAAAAAAAGAACAATACACAAAAAATTTCACAAGATTTTTCACAACAATTGAGTTGGCAAAGTTTTACTAGTTTTCATTTAGGTCCACCACTAATATCACTATTTTACTTACCACTATTAATCTACTACATCAACAGGTGTGAAAAGTTTTGTCAAATTTTTTGCGTCTATAGACATTCTCAAAAAAAAAAAAAAAAAAAAAAAAAAAATTCTAGATGGTTCATATTAATTAGTAATTTTGCATCTATCAAGAGAATAGAGTTTAAGCAATATTTAAATTTTTTTTTAAAGTCATTTTTAAATGTATAAAAGGTCTAAATTCATTTTTTGCCTTAAGCTCCTTAATACATCAAGCCGGTCCTGGTACCGGGAGAAGGGAGATTTGGGAAGAGTACTAAAGACTAAAGAAGAGGAGAAGGGGGGGGGGGGGGCACTTTTTTTGAATAAAATTTTTGTGTACTTGTTTATTTATTTAATCTTTTAAGATTAGCCAACTGCCGCAATAAACACTATTGCAGCGGTTTTCTTAACCGAGATAATAGAAAACGTATAAAAAGTGTTTTTTTTTTTGGTAGTGAATGGTTTACTCTAACCAAATCAAGCTTTGACTTTATACTTTTATCTGCATAGGTAATTTATTCCATCATATTTACAAAGTTGTGTTTAGTTATGTAACACACATGATGGTTGATATTCGGTATTCCTAATGTTTAATTCACTACTATTTTTCTCTTATGAGTTGTGGTGTCAATCACATATTTAGAAATTGCATTTTACGTTGTCCTAGCACCATCGAAACTCTGATTACCACCATTCAAAAAATTCTACTTTTCTATTTACAAAATATCTTTATTTTCATATTTCTAGAAGTATTTTATTTGGTCAATAATGACTTGAGTAGGTCCTTGTGAACACCGTAGCCTTTGATTTCCAATCACCTCATGACTCATGACTAATCTTCCTTGTCCTCGACAAAATGGATACCAACCATAGTTCATTCACAACATAACCGAGTGTATGAATATCGAAACTTCCCCGTCTGGACAGAATAAAAGCATCTTCAGTTGGACAATAATGGAGGGTCCCACAAAATGATTTCTCCATATCTCAAAAATAATCCATTAGAGAAGAGTAGATGTTTATCTCATTTTATTTTGTTCCATCTTTTTCTTGAGAAATTACTTACTCTTACGGACGAAATACTATAAAAAATAAACTTATTTGTGACGACCAAAGTTTATCATTAAAGTACAAAAAAACAGTAGCAAAAATGTATTACGGACGACAAAAATATATCGTCGATGGTAGTTGGCAAAAGCTTCATCGCAAAAGCTATATTACTTATAAGGCTGCCACTGAAAATCATTTTCGACCACAAAAGGTTGAAGAAAGTACTTTATATTTTCCGTCGAAAGTACTTCATATTTTCCGTCGAAAATACAATTTCATACTAGGAAGTTAGATGACCAAATACATTTAGCGACGAACTAGAACTATACTAAGCATTCATCTTGGTCGGTATGGCCACCAACCTATGTACCCATTCCTCCAGTCATTTAGGAATAGTAGTTATCATCAAAAACAATGTCCTATATCTTTCTTCACATCAATATTTATTGTACCTCATAACAAACCTTCACATTTAATGCCATTAAGCAACGTCTCATTTTACTTATAGAATAAGAGTTGTTACATACGTCCCCTTAATTGAATTGAGGGGACAACCAGTTAGGAAGTCTTGAGAGGAGGGAAGGGGGGTTTATTGCAAAATGATTTGTAACATTCCTATAAAGACTCTTTATTCCGTAGAGTAAGGTATACAACCCTTGGCACTATTACAGTAAAAGTATTATTACACAATTTTCATTTCTCTCACTCTCCCATTAGTTTATTGACTTAACCAACAAAGCCTCCTTGGCCAACCTTTGGGTTTATTAGGATTGAATTGAGATTTCCCTTTCTTAACACGGTGTCTTTCAAGTTTTAAGAATATTCATCACTATTTCGTCATTGACAATGTCTTGTTACGGTTCTGACTCTTTTTAAAATTTTAGTCCCTACGTCCGCCGCCCCGGGGGGGGGGTGTGTTGTGTGTGGAAGGAAATCTAATGCATGTGTTAGCAAAATAAAAACACATAACTATTCTAATTACATCCTGAATCCTGAATGAAATCTTGACTTCAAAAGAAATCTTGACTTCAAAAGCTAAGAAAGTTATATAGCTCCCTTTCTTAAAGTTCTTTGGGGAGTCCTTGCGTTGTCAATTTTTGGCCAACCAAGGTAAGTATGGCCATACCCACCCACACGCTAGTGACATCAATGTCCAATAACGATGGATGAGCAACTAGAATGAAATTCTTTGTTAGCTTTTTTATCTTTCACACTGGTCCTCTGCGTAGTCAAGAATCAAATTGTAAATGGGTCTCCCATGACTCCATGAGCCTGTCTGAAAGCCAGACACATCCATAATCTCCATTCTCTCAATTTGTATTTATCAGATGTAGATTCTTCCAAACTTTGACGTGTCTTGGCCCGATATCAAACGTGTGAAGCTATTTTAATACGTTTTCTGGTAAATTATTTTTAAATATTATATTATAAATGTAGTTTCAATTTATTTTTTTATTTTTTATTTTTTTTGTGAGAAGAGGTAGTTCCAAATTAAACCATATAGTTTTAAAAGTTTTAAATTAAACCCTGAAATTTAAGACCGTTAAGCACTTATAAAATTGAACTTTATAATTTTCTTAATTTTAAATTAAACCCTGAATTTTTAAAATTGCATGAATTTAAAATTTAAACTTGTTCTTTTTGAGTTTGATCTGGACCTAAAACTTCAAGATTTATTTCGAAATAAAGGAAATTATAGAGTTCAAAGTTGTAGCAATTTTAAACTCAAAAGGTTTATGTTAGAGATATTTTAGATATATTAGCCCAATATAATAGGTGCAAATCCACTCCTACCTGTACTAGTAGTCTAGAGTTTAGTCGTCTATATATACTCATATTATAATTCATTGTAACACAGATTATTGTATTATACTCTTACATAATAAAGATGTCTTTAAGAGATTTTGAACCACGTAACCTTTGTGTTCTCGGTGTTCTTATAATATGCTTCCCTTTCTGCATCTACTTTAGCATATACAACATAGTATAACACATCGCATTGCTAATATATTTAACAGTTTAATTTGAAAATTTTGAAACTATATAGTTAAATTTGAAGCCATCCTCCAATGTAATTATTCCCTTATTTATTTATTTTAAAAAATATAAAAATAATTAATTGAAACATTGGCCTTCACAAAATTCGGTCATACAATGGAAAATCGCACTTTAATTTGTTTTTTCGAAGTTTGAACTTTTGTACTTAAGAAAAAAAAAAGGGTTTTCTTTTGAGTTAATGGTTTTAAAATATGATAAGGACGAGAATCTGAGGTGATGTTTGGATGAAGAGAGTTTTGAGTGATATCATTCTGTTTTCATAACTCATGATCCAAAATTGGTGGGGCCCAGGGAAGAGCACTTGTTTGGATTCCATGACTCATGATCTGTGACTCAATTTTCATCACTCAATTCTCTGATTTTTGAGTTATGAGTTATGGAAACTGAAAACACATTTTAGCTGTTTTCAGTTTCCATAACTCATAACTCAATAATATTTTTGTAACACACATGGAGGGACCCACAGACGCACCTTTTGACCTTTGACTCTTTTTTTTTTAATTTTTTTATTCCTTTCTTCTCTGGGTTCGGTCTTCTTCTTCTTTTTTTTTTTTTTTTCACTGGTTTTTTTTTTTTTTTTTTTTTTTTTTTTTTTTTTTTTTTTTTTTTACTGGATTGGTCTTCAATTCTTCGGGTTTCTGGGTTTCCTTTTTTTTTTTTTTGTTTTTTTTTTTTCATTGGGTTCGGTGAGTTCAGGTACTGGGGGTTGAAGGAAAAAAAAAAAAAGAGTAAAAGCTGCATAAGGTACAGGTATGGAGCCCACAAATAGTTGAAAAATATTGAGTGATGACAAGTGAGTATGGTGCCAAACAGGATAGGATGTTTTAAGTGATGAGTGATAAAAACTGAGTGATGAGTGACCATTTTTTAAAACCAAACAAGGCGTGAAAGTGTGAGTGCTTCATGGCCTTTTGCTTTTTCGAAGTTTGAACTTTTGTAATTAAGAAAAAAAAAAGGTTTTCTTTTATCAAAGTATCAAGTCCTTTCCTACATATGACAACGAGTAGGGCGGTCAATTTACTTGACCAATTCTTCACTTGATAATTTCCATAAAAATAATTTTTTTTAGAGTGCGGTGTTAAGGTGCTCCTTTCCTTTTTATAGTTTTCTCTGCCATTTATTTATTGCTGTTTGACTGCAATTTAAAAGTCTCATTTCCTATACTATTGCTTACCTACAACGAAAAATATACGGGTTTATGTATGGCACAAAAGATGACAACACCCAGCTTTGATTTCTATTTTCTTTTCTTTTTTGAGAATCCAGATTTATTACATTCTGCTAGCAATAAATCTATTTTTAACTTCAAAAAAGTTTATGTACACCAATAATTTCACGAAACATTTGACACATTAATAGTATGTAACAAAGTTATGTTAGTAATGAACATACATAGGAGTCGGTAAAAAACTTATCAACTCAATTATTCTGAAAAAAATTGCAAAAATTACACTGTTGCTATCGTTAACATTACCCAATCTCTTGGAAGCAGCGGGACTTTTAGCAAGAGATAAATTAAAAAAAGCATTGTCCTTCCAAATATGAAATTTTTGTAGGTAAAGTACTTAGACAAGCAATGCGAAAAGTCAAGTCCTCTCCTTGTGAGCATAAAAAATAACAATAATAAGAAAAACTGAAAGCTGTAGTTAATTAACTCACAGCATCACTCAAATACTAGTTATATATTAAATTATTAATAATAATTTTATAATATTTAATTATGCTCTACTCTCCCTCCATTCAAATTGATCCATATAGTCAAATACTATTATTATTTTTAGATAGGTTAAGTATTATTTTTAATACTGGTAAAAGTAATGCTAAAAATACAAACTTTTTTACAAAATATTTTACGAACTGTTAATATGGTTAGTAGTTATTAGTAAATAAAAAAGTGATGTTAATGGTAGGCCTAAATAAAAACCAATAAAAAGTTAGTTACATCAACGATTTATAAAAATGTTGTAAAATAGTTTGTGTCTATAGCATTAATTTATTGATAAAGGTGGATGTTCACACTTGCACTTCAATCATCATAATACATTTTTTGCTAAAATATTATTTTGGTTCCTTAACTTTATCGAAAATTTGTTTTTCATTCCTTAATTATTAAAAATGTTTCTCTTTCTTTCTTTCTTTAAATTTTACAAAAGATCTTTCAAAAAAAAAAAAAAATCCATAAACTATTATAAAAGTTCATTTTTGGCCTATATTTTTGTCTCTAAACTATTAATAAAACTCTTTACAAAGTTTAGGAGCAAAAAAAAAAAAAAAAAGAAAAAAAGAAAAAAACTTTTTAAAGTTTAGGAACATAAAATAATTTTTTGGTAAAATTTAGTGACCAAAACAATATTTTATCATACAACATTTACGAGACTTACATACTTACAGGTTTCTTTTTGTTTTAGCTAGGGTTCAACTTGCTTTAATGGTTTAAAATATTAATTTTTTTTGTTTCTAAAATTGAAAAATAATTTTATTTTTGACTTCTATATAATTTTTAAATAATATAAGTTAATAAAAATAAACTCATGGAAAGTAACAAACTTAGGGAATGTTTGGTATATGTGTTTGAAAACATGTATGAAAATACGTGTGGTTGAAAAAATATATAAAAATATGTATAATGTTATTTAAAAATTGAAAATATGTGTTTGAGTGGCGTACTATACACCCCTTAACATCGAACAAAAGGACAGTTGGATTTTAATGAAACCACAGGAAGCTTATTAGTTTCAGCCACATTAGATTTTGAATTATGTGGTATTCACGTATTGCCCTTGCCCGTTCTAAGTTCTCAGTTGACGTTCAGCTTTTGCCAATGCCATATCTGTCAATCTTATCTTCCTTACCACAAAAAAATGCCGACCTTATATTGTCCTTTTATCCCATTTGCCTCATGTGAAACGAAAGTGAGGCACGTTCATTGTTGAAACTAGAGTTTCTTTTTTAGAACTCTGTTTTCTAGCGTAATCCGTCAGCGATTGGCAATTATCTTCACATAGATCGATCATTTTTTTTCTTTGCCATTTAGGTATTTACTGTCAGTCATAAGAGTAGTGACAAAAAACTGTGGCACAAGAGTTTTGTGTCCATGGAATGGATTCTCTCTATTGAAAGTTGGAAAAATTGACACCAAATAGTCATAACCAAAAAAATCAATATAAAGAGAGATCGACTACGGTCAAAGTTAATGTGATCAAATCATATACCCAGTGAAACTTCCTAGACGTGTTAATACGTTTTCACATTCTCTCTTGAAAACGTACTTATCATGATATAATAAATTAATTTTGAAAACGTACCAATTCTTGACAATGTCAAATCACAACCCTTATCTTTCACCTATATTATTGCCACCAAATACGAACACTAAAGGAAAAGAGAGAGAGAGAGAGAGAGAGAGAGAGATTGATATGGGTGAAGAAATAGTGAAGAGAGCTCTAAACAGCTTAGGTAGAGGATTCGACTTAACTTCAGATTTCAGGCTCAATTTTTGCAAAGGCAAAGGAAGATTGGTCCGTCTCAATGAATCACAAAAAACACAACTTCAAGTCCCTGGTTTTGGCACCTTCAATGATGTCTCAATTGATATCAAATGTGACAAAGGCGATCGAACTAGATATCAATCTGACATCCTCAGCTTCAATCAGGTATACATATATTCTTATTACCGTTCTTATAATTAACCAATAAGAACAAAAAAAAAAAAAAAAAAAAAAAAAAGCATGGATTTTGCTAATTTTATCATTGTTGTTATTATGGTTGATGGTGTAGATGTCAGAATTTTTCAACCAAAGTTCTGAAGTTCCTGGGAAAATCCCATCCGGTTGTTTCAATGCCATGTTTGGTTTCCAAAGTGGTTCGTGGGCAACTGATGCAGGCAATACTAAGTTCTTGGGTCTTGATGGTTTCTTTATCACACTATTCAATGTTCATATTGATCGATACCCACTCGCTCTCTCCGATGAAGTTCGTGATGCAGTTCCGACAGCATGGGATCCCTGTGCTCTTGCCAGGTAATGTACGTATTATTTTATCTATTCTAATTTCCAAGATAGTTATTTAGCATACTCTGTTAATTTGAAGTTTGGTTTCATTTCCATGTAAAACTTACACGGAAGAAGATACAGAACTGACACATGTCCTAAAATGATCACGAGTTATTTGTGTCCTATCCTCCACATGCAAATTTGTTGGATTGGGTTCACTACTTTTTAACTTTTAAGATTCAGTGCTTTTGTTCTGCTTTTGCTTTTTAAGGTACAAACTAATTAAATTGAAATACTTTTTCCCAGAAGTAAGAACAATGACCAAAACACGAATTGTTTGTTTTCAGACAAAGAGAACAACGAATTGTGAATGAAAGATGGTGGAAGTTTGAAGCAAAACTTGGGTCAAAACACGAATATTTAGTCGATGTCGGATTAGAATTCTTCATGAACCAAATTCTGAACCTGTTCACATTTTTGTTTTTTGGTTGGGTCCTTAAAATAATTAGGCACGTATCTTTACTTTGCTTACCAATACCGACAAAAACTGGTTCAAAGTTGGACAAAACGCCAATCCGCAAATACCATTGGGCCCATACAAAGTACCATTCTCCGTCAAGTGGGTGAAAGTTTAGAATTTAGATAGTGTGTATTTGCATTTTGCCATTTAGGCTCTATTATTCAACTAAAGCTACGTTTGGTTTCTCAAAAAAAAAAAAAAAAGCTACGTTTGGGTTCTGCTGGAACTGAAACGTTTGCGTCTACGTTTTGATTTTTTTTTTTTTTTTTTTTTTTCACGCGTTTTTGAGACTTGCGGCTACTGTTTATGCACTGTTCAATGAACAGTAGCTGCAAAGTTGGACTTTTTAAACTTTTTCAGCCAATCAGTGCACATCGTATATTGTTCATGGATCCACAAATTTCACTTTTCAGCAATTTTTTCATTAAAAATGGGTCTCACGTTACTATTTACACATTTAAAAATTATTTTGTTACAGTGTTTTTCAGTTTTCAGTTTTCAGCTGTATCCAAACCAACCCTTAGTTGAGAATCTAACTGAATAATTAAATTAACAACCATACAGTTGAATAGTGAGCGAGTATCATATTCGAAACTTAGGATACGTAGTTTTTATCAAGAGATTGCGACAATATATCTACTCTTTGTTTAGTCATTATATTATTATTATTATTATTTTATTATTTTTATTTTTAATGAGAACCAAAAGGACTCTTTGATCATGTTCTATGTCGACATTATCTATCTCTTTTATTTTTATTTTTATTTTTTAAGAAATAATCAAACAAACAAACAAAAGAGAAAGAATGATGTTCTAAACTTCTAGTACAAAAACGCATTATTCTATCTTGACTTTTCTAACAATAATACTACAAATATCATAACATTTTCACAACTTATTGATGCGGCATATTATGATTAATACAATATCATTTTTTATTGGAACTACTACATATATCACTTTTGTTGTACATCGAATATAATTTATGATGTCAATAATTGAAATATATTGTATCATAAAACTTATTACTTTGTGTGCTTTTTTTGGACTTTCTAAACACACCTAATCTTTTAATTCATTTTTCCTTTGTAAACCCGGAAAAAAAAAAAGTATACATTTTGATGAATCTTCTTGACATATGAGATAGGAAGAGAAATAGACGAAACCACCCATAGAGACCATGTCAATAAGACAACTCATACGCATGCTAGTCATAATGATCAAATAATAATAGAAATAATAGCATGGCTAATCATTTGGTACACACAATTTTCTAACTTCTATCAGTAACGTAGACATTTATCTTATTTGACCAATAATTATTAATTATAAATTAGAATTAGTCCATAGTAGTTTAGTAAAATGTCAATAATTATCAACCACGTTAGGAATTAGCTGTCTGGACAGGTTGAATGATCTTTGTTTACATGATATAATAGCATAAAATTGAGATAGAACATCTACAGTTTGGAGGTGTTTGATTTGGAAAAACGTTTTGAATGTAGAGAGAGTTGGTCACCCAAATAGAAAAATGATTAAAAAAAAAGTCTAATGTAGACAGTCACTAGGATTTTATTCATATTTAATAGATAAATTATAGGCTTATTAGTTGGCTCTTTGTTTAGTTTATGCTTTATTAAGCTGTAGAGAGATAATGTGTAATATGAAAATCATTGACTTCCAAGACTATTTCAACATGGATTGTAAGCCTGCTCAATTAAAATTGGAAGTTATAAAAGTTGTGACATTGTCAAGGAGCTCATTTTCAATAAACTAGAGCTTAAGTTATGTGCAATCTTATTATTTTAATTCATTGGGTTTTCAATTAAGTTTTGCCACCTCAACAGTGTGTGTGAATGGCCAATACACATTTAAGCTCATTTTGGAGAATGAGAAATTGGGATATGTTCTTTGCTCTTGAGGATGAAACCCAAAAAAATGTGTTTGTCTGGGTCATTAAAAATGATTTTGGTTTCACCAAGTTGTTTTATATTTTGTTTTTAGAATATTGTTTTATGCTGAAACGGACCTAACATAATTTTAGGTACATAATTGGAATTGAACTAAAATTAAGGAAAAATGTGTCACTATTGTGGATTGGAAGCGGATTAATTGGAGTGCAAAATTACAATCCTCTCCCTCTGGGGATATTCTACTGCGTTGGCTGCTGTTTGGTGACAATCAAATTAAATATTAATTGGACATTCATTTGCCAAATTTCCAGAATGTCAAAAAGAAAAAACTCTCTCTCTCTCTCTCTCTCTCTCTCTAATGAACTATTCTAAAAAATAAATAAACAAATGGAGTGAACTCTAGTGAATTGTGGAGTTGGTGTGTTTAAGTTTTAGTTTTTTTTTTTTGGTCATCGTTTTTTTTAATGCAGTGTTCACAGTTATTTAAGAGTTTGACTATTCTCTCACCAAATAATAACAAGGAAAGATTCTTTGGGAGTGGTTCCAAAATGCTAGTTATGAGTTTCGAATTCAAAATTTCAAGAATCTTATGAACCTTTGACTAGACCAATCCTTTGGGATTTATACCCTAGTTTAATTTATATGTTTGATTACTCATGAGATGCTAAATAGATTACTCATGAGATGCTAAATATGATTTTCTTTTTGGATCTCATCCATCCAAACTGGTAGAATAGTGTCATATAAAAAAAAATTGGAGTGAACTCTAGCTATTGAAATGGAGTCGTCGTGTTTTAAACCCCAGTGAACTTTTTTTTTATTAAATTTATTTATTTTTCTTAAATATAAGTGTTTAGAGTTATTTAAGAGTTTGACTATTCTTTCAAGTATACATCGGATAATTACATGGAAGGATTTCTTAGGGCCAGGTGGTTCCAAATGATTGGTTATGGGTTTTGAACCCAAAATCTCATGAGGTTTTGAGAATCATTGTTAGGCCAACCCTAATTTAACTTATATGTTGGATTACTGAGCTGCTAAATATGCTTTTCTTTTTTGAACTTTTCCCTCCAAACTGGTAGAACAATGTCATTCTTAAAAAAATCACACATACAACATGTTTAATTAATTCAAGACAGCTTAATTAGAATGTGTAAGGGCTACTTAACTGGATAGGTTGGCCACAATAAGGTATAATGCATGGTATCCTTTACATAGTTATCTATAGGGTGGACTGCATGGTTTCCTTTACTTACATTTAATTATCTAGATTTAGATAGTTAATATTTTTATTTTATTTTTTAATTTTAATAAATTTTCACAGATTCATTGAGAAATATGGAACCCACATAATTGTGGGGTTGAGCATTGGTGGCCAAGATGTAGTGTTAGTTAAGCAGGATACGTCTTCGGAGTTGGGGCCAACACAGCTCAAAAATCACTTGGATAAGCTTGGAGATCAGCTGTTTACTGGGACATGCAATTTCTCCCCGCTGAACTCCAAAATTAAAGAGAAGGTTCTAATTTTTGTCTCCCACCAATAGAACATTATCATCACAATTTCATTTTTTTTTTTTGTTTCGGTTTTGAATTTTAATCTTGTCAAAATGGGTGCTTACACAATAATTTTCTTAAACTAATTGCAGGCACCGCAGGCTTTCAATGTCTTTGTTACCCAACCTGTTGCTTTCAATAGCTTCTCATCCGTCAATACAAAAGATGTAGGTCCAGTTATTCCACGAATATCCTTTAATAATTGTTTGAAAACAATGATGAAATACATGAATAATGATAGTACAAGAATCACCAAACTACATTAATCAATTTGATGACGAAAGAAAAACCAAAAC
Source organism: Quercus lobata (assembly GCF_001633185.2). Classification (NCBI taxonomy): domain Eukaryota; kingdom Viridiplantae; phylum Streptophyta; class Magnoliopsida; order Fagales; family Fagaceae; genus Quercus; species Quercus lobata. The sequence continues at coordinate 37,518,237 of NC_044906.1, read as the reverse complement.
ATAAATGCTTTTTAGCACAAAGTAGACAGTACCTATTTCTAGGTACCAGGTGCATTTCGCTATAACATGTAACAATGTTAGAAATACCATACATTTTACTAAATAAATATTATAAACTTTTGTGTCATTAAGCATAAAAAATTTATACAAATATTTATTTATTATGTTATTGGAATAGTACTAATTGCCAAGAACATGATAATTCAACTGGTTAATACCTCATCATCTTTGCGAGTAAAGATAAACTACCAATATGTCATTGCTTTTCTATACAACGCTGGATTATTAATATTATCAATTTATCATAATATTAACATTGAAGTAGATGGCTTTTGCAGGGAATCACTGTTATATGTTACAAGAAGGGAGGTGATCCATCGGTCTCAAGCCATTGCGAGTGGCTTTTAACAGTTCCATCAATGCCAGACGCAATTCAGTTCAGCTTCATCCCCATAACTTCTCTTCTTAGAGGTGTTCCTGGCAAAGGTTTTTTATCCCATGCCATCAACCTCTATCTTCGATGTAAGTCTTCAACTCTCTCTCAATCGTCCTTTTAAAGCAAACCCTACATTTTGGGTTGTTAAACTGAAAAGGCCACAGGCCCACAGTCCAGAAAATCTGGGCCTAACCGATATAGAGCTCATAGGGAAGTTGGTTAGTACATTATTGTATGCACGATCAACTTATCCAAACCACTTGAGTTGGTATTTTTTTATTAAAAAAATATATAATATAGACACAATAATTATTTCACAATTATTAAGGTGATAGATTGTAATTAGTGTAACATCACTTGCCACATGAATCACCCTAACTACATTATTATTGTACACTAATCACACCGTGTAGTAAAATTTGTCGCGGTTTAGATTTACTATTTAGAAAAAGAAAACTTTTTTTTTTTTTTTTAAATTTTTTTTAGCCAAAACAAAAAAAATGTTTAGAGAATGCACAAGACATTAATATCTTGACATGTCATGGATCGAGTTGAATTAGGTTGTTGCTCAACCTGACCACGTTAAATGTTAAAACGTCCATGTGTGGTGGTTGGGTACAATCGAGATCGAAAATGGGGGACACGTGATGGGCGACGATGATTGGAAAGGGGAAAATATTTTTATATCTCCACCAAATCTAGGTGGAGATCTCTAGATCTAGAACCTCCTCGAATGCCTCCATTAGGTTGGTTGGTTGTGTCGAATTTTTGTGTGTGAAAATCAGCAAAAAAAGTAGTCAAGAACTAGGTTAAATCGGGAATTGATCTTTTTTCGGTTTTTTGATCGTTCTGGTTTTTTAAAACCATGATAATAGGCTCTCTACCATCTTAAAACACCATGAACCTTTGTCTTCTTCATTTTTTTTTCCTATAATACAATAATACTAATTGATAATTAATGACTTATTGAACTTTGTAGATTTCATTTCTCGTTCATTTTTTCCCCTATTCTTTTTTCCTTATGCTGTTCACCTAATTCTTGTCCTTTATTTTGGCTGTAGATAAACCTCCTATCAGTGATTTACAGTACTTTCTTGACTTCCAATCACACAAGATTTGGGCTCCCATTCACAACGACCTCCCACTGTCTTCTGTCACAAATAGGGCTGCTCCATCATCGATCCTCCACTTTAACTTGATGGGTCCTAAGCTATATGTAAACCCTAATCAGGTACTTTCTTCCTTCTCGTGCAATATTATGTCAAGTAATTTTATGTATCATAACTAGGGTCTAGGAATCTAATTGGTATGCCATGACTCAACAGGTTACTGTTGGGAAGAGACCTGTCACAGGGATGCGCTTGTATCTAGAGGGCATGAAATGCAACAGGTAAATGTAAATGTTAGTTTGATATTCATTTTCCTTCTCAATAACTCAATAAGAAGTTATATCAATTTTCACAAAAGTTAAAGATAATAATTTTTTAACGATGAATGATAAAATGGTGATAATCTTATACGAGAATCAATAATAGCTTACCAATTTAGTGGTTATGAAAAGTTTTGTGATCCATACTTGATATTGATTAGAAATGACCTGTATCTCAGGTTGGCCATACATTTGCAACATCTATCAAATACTCCAATGATGCTTGATAACAAGATAGATGAAACATCAATATGGCGAGGATCAGAAGATATTGCCGATAATCGATACTTTGAAGCAATACAGAGAAAAAAGTTTTCCCATATAAGCACAGCGCCAGTTAAATATGACTCTGGTTGGACCTCTAACGAAGATGTTGCCTTTATTGTTACAGGAGCTCAACTTCTTGTAAAGAAACACGACTCAAAAAATGTCCTTCATCTTAGGCTCTTGTTCTCTAAGGTGTCGGATGCTTTCATTGTGCAATCAAGTTGGACACAAGTATCTTCTGGGTTTTCCCAAAAGTCCAGTCTTTTCTCTGCTATAAGTACTTCAATTTCGGGCAGCCCGTTGAAAGAGAAACAACCAGCTGTGGTGTTGGATTCTGGCGTGTTTCCTACCGGGCCTCCAGTGTCAGTACAAGCACAAAAGCTTCTAAAATTTATAGATATGTCACAGTTATGTAAAGGTCCACAGGATAGTCCTGGGCATTGGTTAGTCACTGGAGCAAGGCTGCAATTGGAGAAGGGTAAGATATGTTTACATGTTAAGTTCTCGTTATTGAACATTTGTTCATGACAAAAGAAGATATAATCAAATTAAGAGGAAAACACATCCAATTTTACACTCAATTTTACAACATGCTGAAGTAGTCAATTGTTAATGGTAAATAATAAGTGATAGGTCTATATATACAGTAAACATTAGTGGGCAAATAATCTTGACTTCTTACAATTAACCTTATCAGCATGTTATGAAATTGAATATAAAATTGGGTGTATCTTAGATTTATTCGGATAAAAGTTTACATGGGAATGCGATGAGAAGCCTAATTACAACAATTGTAGTGTCACGTGAGTAGGAAAGTGGAACACTATACCTTCAATGTCCTCATCAAAAAGAAATGCAAGTAATGTCACATGTACAAAAGTACAAGGTACATGCTTTCTTAAAGTAGAGGCCCCGGTGATTGTCACACCCATTGCAAACTAAGCTTGTATAGAAATTCGATAGTCTTCGGCCAAATTGTGAACACACTTAATTATGTGAAACACTGACAATCATTACTGTACATTCTTATTATTTTTTGCTTCTTTTTTCGTTCAATTCGTTTTCGATCCTGTAATTTCACCAATATTATATAAAGATTTTACATTTGTGAATTTTCTTATGTTCAAAATTTTTATTATCATCCAATTAATAATGGACAATAGTTTCATTAACAGCAAACAATGATGTATTCACCAAAAGCATTGTAACTCAATTGAAATATTTTTGAGAGAATCTGTTTAGACACCTTAAACCAGATTGTTTAATCTAATATATTAACCAAGTGATTACTTAGATTAATTTTTAGATATAGGTTAAAACAAATAAATTATATCATGCAAAAATACGGAAAAGTAAATAATACCACGATATAATTACCTAGGAAAACCAATGAAACTAACCTGTTTCAAGGTAAAAACCTAGAGAGGATTTGACCTAACTATCCTCATGGTAAATCAAATCCACTATAAGAGAATCGAAATTTTTACAAAAGATTTAACCCTAAATCTAATACTACCTCATGTAGTAATTTATTGACATGATCCACGAACTCCTTCTCTTCTTGGATTTACACCAACACAAGCACCCTTGAATGTGACTTTGAGATCCCACTCAAAGGTTTCAGCAACACAAACTCTCCAGTTTGTGACTCCAAGACCACCCTTGAAAGTTTAAATCATCAACTATTGTTGATCTTCTTGCAGCAACTTCAAATCTACCGGATCTAATGATATGAGAATGATTTCCGGTAGTGACTTTGATAGAGGAAGGCACAATACCTTTTAGATCTTACAAAAGTACCTCCAAAGTCTCTCAAAAGCTTTGAAAACGTAGTTAGAGTTTTCCTTTTTATACTAGAAGTGTTTCACTTGAAACCCAAAACATTTAGGTAGAGTTTGGATTGAAATAGAATTCTGCAGAAATTTCATGTCTGCGATTTTCGATTGATCGGATCTAAATTTCGATCGGTCGGATTTCACTGAATTTGAATTCTTCTTTCTGCAGCTTATATGTTCTTGTGTTCTAACTTGTAACACATTGAGCATTGTCTAATCAAACCTATAGATCTAGGAATCTATATCTAGACAAGTTTGTGCTCACGGTTTGCCAATTGTTCTAAAGTTTTAGAACCTAACAATTTTGGTACAATTGAAATATATTGGTGTTTTGAGTGGAGAAATCTAAGGTTTAAATTCCCAACTTCCTTAACTATCAAATTATCGACCAAAAAAAAAAAAATAATAATAATAAGAAAATAATGGTGTATTCAGCTCCAATCTTTGTCAAGGCTCATTTAGTGTAGTAGTGTGTAAGGATATGGGGCTTACTCTATTAACCTTTATAACGATTCAGAGAAAAGCACTACTCGCATTTATGTTATATTTCAAAAGGACTAGTCTAGTTATAATTAAGGCTCTTTGTAATGGTTAATAAAATTTAGACCACCTCATTATATACTTGATGTAAGACTCATTATATGCCCACACAACACAATACAAATTCAATTAATATTTAATCAATTTGGGGGATTACATCAATACTTTGAGGCAGTGAAAGTATAATTTCCTCACTAGTTGTATTGGAAAAGTTTGTGCATTGGTGAAGGAGGAAAAAGCAATAGCTTTTCTTGCAAGGAATTGTCTGCCTCGGGTTTAGGGGTTGATCACCACCTTGACTCGGTTCTCAGCAAAGGTATGTTTTGGATTGAAGATTGAAATAAAAACACAAGTCAAGAGATATTGAGTAACCTGATTAATGGAAAGCCAAAATGATTCTTTTCTCAGAGTGAGGTATTTTATTATTTATGAGATAATTACAGTAAACCCACCTGTGGTATGGTCCGTTTTCACTTTGCTTACCTGTAGTTTAATCATTTACACTTTGCCCACCTGAACTTCAATTCGTTTTCTCTCTGTTACTCATCTCACCCTCAAACGTTAGAAAAACACATTTTTAATACAAATCAGAACATAACACGGATCAAAAACACAAACTATTGAAACTTTTCCTCATGAGCCCTAGAAACATGAAAACCCCCCTTCTTCTTCTTCTCCAAATCCTAAGAAATTGAAATTCACACTCAGTCCCCTCATCTGCATCTTATTCTTATTCTTCAACTTCCCACCTCCACACTAGTTTAGCAGAAGACAACTTTGGATTATCTACTAATGTACTGCACTATTTGCTTGTCTGCGTGTCCATTGGAGATCAATCCTTCGAAACAGCTGGAACAAGCTTTGTATTTCTTCTACTATGTGGATTGGGTTAGATAGATCATAGATGAGGCCCTCTAGATATCTCCTAGCATTGCAATGACGTTGTTCCCGAGCCCTTTTTATCCTCTGGCAATGTCCCTGTCTCCCACTCCAACAATTTTCTCAGCTTCCAAGTCGCATTTTTCTCTAACGGCATCGGACTCTTCAACCAAACCACTGAGTCCGAGATATCTCTCTCCTTCGATCCCTCATATATCAAAAACACCACCTCCCACGGCGTTCACAAGGTCAAAGCCACCCTGTACATTTGAGACCCATGGAAGTACTCTATTTTCGGTCGGCGACGTTTGGAAAGTATTAGTTATTGGAAAGACGATTTGGCGTTTTCGTTTAATGGGTATTGGTCAGAATCTTCTAGGAAGCTTTGTATGGTCGAACCAGGGAAGAGTTATGTTGGTTCATTTAGTTCAAAATACGCAGATGTTGTTCTTAAGCTTAATTATTCAAAAAATAATAGCATTTATGGTAGTTTGATCAATGGACCATTAGAATGTTTGCATATGAAAAAATGATTATTATTACTTTGAACCGATTGTGATATTGGGGTTGTCTCAGAATTTCTAGGGCTCGTGAGGAAAAGTTTCAATAGTTTATGTTTTTTATTCGTGTTATGTTCTGATTTGTATTAAAAATATGTTTTTCTAATGTTTGAGGGTGAGGTGGGTAATGGAGAGCAAACAGATTCAAGTTCAGGTAGGCAAAGTATAAATGATTAAATCATGGGTAGGCAAAGTGAAAACGGGCCATACCACAGGTGGGTTTGCTGTAATTATCCTTATTTATTTATAAAACAAGTGTTACTTTTTGCATAAAATTTCTTTGCCACAGTAAAGATCTCTTTAGATAATTTCTATATCATTCAATGTGATTTTTACAGGGATGTAGAGCCTCCTCTACTATTCAATGTGATTTATGGGTCCATGAATGTCATTTAAGTAATCTATATATATATATATATAATAGGTGAAATTAAGAGAAACTCAAATTAGAATTCTAATTTTGCGTCATGTGTTCTAAATTATTTATTCTTAAAGAGTTTTATTTCTTAATTTTAGAATCAAATGTGAGACCATATCATAAATATTCATCCAAGTGAGTTATTAAGTACAAAAACTAAAAAGTCTAAAATAAATGAATTGTAAAAAAAAAAAAATACGTCATAATATTTTTTAAAAAATGGATAATTTACATTTTATATCTAATAATATTCTTACAAAAGTTTTTAAAGAGTTAACAAAATATAAAAATGACTATCAATAGCATTTGAATTATATATATAGGAATTATATTATGCATCTATTTTTTTTTTTTTTTTTTTTTTTTTTTTTTTTTTACAGTTTCAACTTATGACATTTGTTCCTAATTATATTAGGCATCTTATTGTATATCTTTAAGTGTATCCATGTATATGCATGGGTTACACGCTAGTCTTTAACGATGATCATGTCGTCAATATACAGAAGGAGAAGAATAGTGCCACTGTTTGTGCAACGAATGACATGGGCAAAACTATATATATGTATAGGAATTAAAGGTATACCCAAGGAAAGAAACTGTGGATGCGGAAAATAAATTCCCACAGATTATAATCAAGTAGGCATGTCATCTCAATAATTTAATAAAATAAATAGTAAGCATTTGATCTTGATCAAACGTGCATGTGCTATGTGTGTAAACTTTCTCATGTTCATAAATTTTCTCAAATATTTTATTTATTGTTGCTGTGTTATTTTATATAACCGACAAGGAGTTTTTGTAAAGTGGTAAGTCTTAAAACATAAGCTGTATAAAAAAAAAAATGAAGAAGATGCATGGTAGCGAGTTTGAGACACTTTTGAGAATGCATTAGCCGCAAGCGGCAAAAATGGCCCATTAGCATTAATTTTTGAAATATTTAGCAACAGAACACTGTTTCGGAAATAATTAGGGAAATACCACTTTTTCCGAAAACGCCGCCATAGGGCCCGAAAACGTCGCTATAGGGCCCGAAAACGTCACTATAGGGCTTAAAAAACGCCACTATAGGGCCCCTTGAACCTGTTATGGGGACTTATAAAAAAATTTTTGCAGGAAAACGCCGCTATAGGGCCCAAAAACGTCACTATAGGGCTTAAAAACGCCACTATAGGGCCCCTTGAAACTGTTATGGGACTTACAAAAAAATTTTGCAGGAAAACGCCGCTATAGGGCCCAAAAACGTCACTATAGGACTTAAAAACGCCACTATAGGGCCCCTTGAACCTGTTATGGGACTTATAAAATTTTTTTTTCAGGAAAACGCCGCTATAGGCCCGAAAAAGTGGTAGATTGCTATATAGTTCGGAAACAGTGTTTCTGAGCAAATTATTTCCAAAATTGATGGTAATGGGCCATTTTTGCCAGCCGCAAGCTACACATCTACATGGTACCCTAAAAGGTTTGGTCACGATTAATTGGTTCCTTATAATTGCTTAAATATGGGCTACTACTTGATCAATATGGGCCGCATGGGCTCACATCTTGGATCCTTAGTAAGAGCCATTGTAATTTCCTTCGTTCAAATATTTCAGACTTCCACACCACGTTACCAACATGTTGCTGATATAATTTATATACGGGGTATTAGAACTTTATTTAGTCAATTTTAGAGCATACTCAAAAGAGCTAGTCACAAATAAGCTGTCTCTAAGCACTTGTATAACTCAGAGATTTTCTTAACATGTGTGATCTTATGCGAGATCCAATGCAAATCCATACAATACTAAACACACATGCTCCAATTTGTTGCCAGACTCACATTCCAAATCCTTGGTATGAGAATGAGACACCGAATGCAGATAGTAGAATTCACTTTGCACATAAAATGATTAATAAAAAAAAAGACAAGAAATGACAACAACTATCAATTTTTTTTATATTAAATTTTTTTAAATTAAGGTAAATCACATGTTCGGCACATGAAGGTAGGGTTTTTTCTTTCTATTCGAACATTTAAAAACTCTTAGTATTAAAAGACTGCGAAGACTCTTTTGCCAAACAGTGTGCTAGCAAGTTAAATTGTGGGGTTAAAAACTTAAAAGCCTTAAGCCATTTCACTCCACATGCATGCATTTGATGCAAGAGCGTGATAGGACTGCCACTCATATATAAATGAACTAAAATGACACTGCCATGTGTACTTCTCTGTCAATTTGGTACAAGGATTTTGTGGAAGTCTATGTATATACTTGAAGTGTTACTAGATTTAAGTGAGAGAAGTCTTGACACCAAATTTATTACGAACTTTATAATGCATGCAAGATATTTTTTTTTTGACAGGAATTTAGGTACACAACAGTATAAAACATAGAAAGAATAGGGTTTACCACCAATGAACAGTCCACCATATGGAAATATGTACATATGTGCAATAAGTTATATCCTCCTTCAATATAGAAAATCGATTTTCAATTTCTTTATGACAAGCTTCATAATTACAGCCATTATGAGTTTAATCTAATGCTTGGCAAAACGGTAACAAAGAAACAAGTCAAGATTTCAGTAGCAAAACCTGCTACTCTTTTATAACTATAACTAGTATGTTGCCGTGCGATGTATGGATAATGTTATAATGTTTTATATAATTTTTTTTTTTTTTGGAGAATGTTATACATATATTATAGCATATTTGTTACAAAACTTTGTTAGTAATGAGTTTAAGCAATGAGCAAAAAAAAAAAAAAAAAAAAAAAAAACAACAACAACAACAACAACTTTGTTGTAATATTGTATAATAAAAGTTGATATAAGCATATTAATTCATTCCATATTATTGATCTTTATCGTGTAATGTAATAAAGAGCTTCATTACGAAATCTTTTTTATTTTTTTTATTTCTTCATTGCTTTGTTATTGTGGTATGGCGACGCTTGTAAAGCTTGTTAAGGGGTATATTATCATCATTTGTTTCTTCATCTTCAACATTTGAAGTTTGGTCCGTCCCTATTTGTTCAATTTTTCACGTGGAATAACTGGAGGGATGCTCATGTACTCATCCAAGAAAGAATTGACAGGTTTTTTGTCAACACTGGCTAGTGTACATTATATCCTGAAGCTAGAGTGGCTCATTTGACTAGATGTCACTTTGATCACAATCTGGTTTTGTTGGAAACAAATCCTACCAGTTGGGCAAGGCAAAATAGACTCTTCAAGTTTCAAAGCTTCTGGCTTTCAGACCTCTCTTTTCCCCAAGTGGTTCAAAAAGCTTAGGTAAGGGCTGCTTGCCTCCAGTAAGCCATTAATAAGTTCTCCAGAGATGCATCAGATTGGAATAAGGGGCAGTTTGGGAATGTCTTTGAAAAGAAGAGAAGAATTATGGTTAGACTCGGAGGGATTTAGAAGGCTCTAGTTGATTGCCCTTCAGTGTCTCTTGTGGATTTGGAAAGGAAGCTGAAGGCAGATTTATGTTATATTCTCAGCCAAGAGGAAGAATTATGGGCACTTAAGTCCAGAGTTAATTGGATGCTACTTGGAGAAAGAAATACTTCTTTCTACCATATTTCTACGCTGGTCAAAAGGAAAAGAAACTCGATTACAGCTATTATGTCCAATTCTAGGGAGTGGTTGCATACTAAAAGGGAAGTAAAGGAGGCTATCTGATTTGGGTTTTCTGAGCTCTACACTACATCCCATAGCTATTCTGCTCTTAATATCACGACCGGCTCTTCTTGGCAAGCTCGGCTCTTTGATGAGGAGCACGTTAGTATTGAGGGAGGGGTATCAGATGATGAGATTAAGCCGGGGTTGTGGTCTCTCAAGGACCTCAAAGCCCCAGGTCATGATGGTCTTCATGCTGGGTTCTTCCAACGATTTTGGCTTATTGTAGGTAAATCAGTGGTGGAAGAAGTTAGAAAGATCTTAGCTGCTATGGAAATACCTGAGGAGTTAAATAGGACATACATTACTCTTATCCCAAAAATTCCTGGGCTGGAAGCTTTTAATAATTACCGGCCTATCAGTTTGTGCAATACAATGTTCAAGATTGTCTCTAAGATATTAGTTGCTCAGCTGAGGCCTTTTCTTGGAAAGCTCATTTCTACCCTTCAATTTGCTTTTGTCCCCAGTAGAAGGGGAATGAATAATGCCATCATTGTGCAGGAACTTATCCACACTATCAGTAGAAAGAAGGGAAGGCATGGTTTTATGGCATTTAAAATCGACCTAGAAAAAGCGTATGATAAACTTGAATGAGGTTTTATTAGAGAAATGTTGATCAGAATCAACCTCCCTCATAACCTCATAAAGCTGATAATGAGTTGTGTGTTGACGATTTCCTCCTCCATTGTGGTGAATCAAGGGGATCCCCTCTCTCCATCTATCTTCATCCTTTGTATGGACTTTCTTGGCTAACTTATCGAAGAGAAGTGTAATACTAACAAATGGCAGCTGGTTAGAGCAAACAGGAGTGGTTTAGCTTTCTCGCATCTTTTCTTTGTGGGTGACCTAGTTTTGTTTGCCAAAGTTGATCTGGAGAACTGTGCTGCCATAAGGGAGGTGTTAGATCTCTTCTGTGGCAAATCGGGTCAATCTGTTAGTGGAGCGAAGTCTAGGGTCTATTTCTCCCCGAATGTTGATAGGGATAGTAGGGAGGATTTTTGTGCTATTTTGGGGGTTCCAAAATACTCCTAATCTTGGTAAATACCTTGGTATTCCCATCAAGCATCCGAGGTCCTCTTCACAAGATTTCAATTTTGTGCTAGAGCGAGTTAAGCAAAAATTGGCAGGTTGGAAGGCCAATCTTTTGTCTTTGGCGGGTCGATCTGTCCTTGTGAAGCATGTCTCTTCTACCATTCCAAACTACGTGATGCAATGTGGCCATTTACCTAATAAAATAACCGAACGCATTGATCGAGTTAATAGGAATTTCCTATGGGGTTCAACGGATTCAATGAAGAAAATGCATTGGATTGGTTGGGACAAAGTCATTAAGCCAAAGGATGAAGGGGGTTTGGGAATCCAATCAGCTAAGGGCAAGAAGTTGGCCCTCCTATCAAAGCTCAATTGGCGATTCCATACAGAAGGGGAGTCTCTATGGGCAAAAGTTCTAAAAGGAAAATACTGCAACATTCGAAGATTGAGCTCTAGAAATAGAGATAAGTTTCCATGCTCGAAGGTTTGGATAGCAATGAAAAAAGGATCTGAGATCTTTCAAAACGGAGTGAGGTGGACTTGTGGTAGAGACAGTGTTGAGGTCTAAAAAAAAAGGTCATAGTGAAATAAGCCCAAAAAGAATAAGTCAAGCCCAAAAGGAAAATTTAAGCTAAGCCCAAAGTAATAGATACAGGAGACCCATGAGGGAATAAAAGAAAGGCCTAGAGGATCCTGAAGCCCAGAAAAAGAAGCATCCAAAAAAAAAAAGAGGACCACGGCAAAGTATAAGAAGCAAGGATCCTCAGGAACCATCAATAGGCGTAGATCCCTTCAGGCACAAAGAAAAAAGGAAGACTGGGACAGCTCGATAGAAAAAGACAGAAGAAGAAAACAAAGAAACAAAAGCAAAAAGAGCGCGAGCGACCTCTCATGGCACAGACAGAAAAGGCCTCAGGGAACCAGGACAGGGAAGAAGAATGATAACAAACGACTTTCAAAATGACAGAACAGGATTCTGCCCAGATAGGAAAGAAAAGGGAAAAGTGGAAGATGCCAGAAATGGGGATGCCGAGAAGGGCATACCTCAGCACGTCCCAAAGAAGATGGCCAACCAGGAACTTTCAAAAGAATAAGAGCTGAAAGAAGGAAAGAATGAGAAAAAAGGGAAAAGGGACTTACCGAGACGATGGGAACAGGACATGCTCTGTTTGCAAAAGAGCAAAACAGGGGAACCAACTGTTCCCTGGGAAGACCAAAAAACTCCATTATAAAAGGAGGGGATGGGTTGTGAAGAGAAGGCAGCGAAAAAAGAGAGAAACACAAGAAAGAAGAGATTATCTAGAAAAACTATCAGAAAAATCTAGAGTGAAGAGAAAATACTAAGGGAAAAACAAACATTGCTTCCCGGTATCCTGTAAAAGCCACTATTGCACATACTCGGATTTAACGAGAATCAAACTTTGCAAGTTTTGAAGGCTGAAATAGCCATTCAAGACTGTAATTTTTGAGCTTGATTGGACCTTGTATCACGTCTTAGTGAGCTTTCTGTAATCAAACAGATAATGAATTAATAAAACATTGCTTCATATTTCCCAGGATCCCCTCAGCGTTAATTTTTTTTATCGTCTTGCTAATCCTGTTTCTTTCCTTCTGAATTTACCTTGTTAATTCTTGGCACTCTTCGATATCCTTGCTTGTCGTTTTTCTTATATTGTTAGGAGGATCCTCTGTATCCCACTTGATTCTTAAACAGCTCGTTAGCTGCGGTGAGTCATGGCCCGATTCACCAAATCCTCCTTTTCATTTAGGCCTGGGATCCTTGGGCCTGAGTGTCACGAAAAAGGCACTCTCACATTTTGGCGACTCCGCTGGGGACTGGGCAAAGAAGAAGGAAGAAGCAATCCCTTCACAGAGAATGCCTCTAAGACAAAGAAACAGCAAATGAACTAATGTGCCACCTACGGCCTTTGAGCCCGTAGGAGAAAACGAGGTAGCTTCCAGGCAAAGAGGTGGGATACCCTTGGTAGAACAGGAGGTTGTGTCAGAACAAAGACACGCAAGGCAGGAACCAGACCTCATGGCCAGAATGACAGCAATGTTGAAGGATCTGGAGCAAGAAGTTCGTCTTCTCAAAGAGGGCAGGACACAGGAAGTCAGAGACAATGTTCCCCCTACTGGCCACCAAGATGGGACGCAGCCAGAAAGAGGGTCAGCAATGGGAGGAAGAGCCAACCCTCAGTACTTAACACTGGCAGATGTCAATGCCCTCCTGGAGCAAGAAAAAGAAAAACTCTCAGGGATCCCCAAGCAATTCTCTCGGGATCCCCCGTTCCCTCCAGAACTTCTTGGCAAACCATACCCTAAGGGGTATGAACCCCCAAAGTTCCATCCTTTCGATGGAAGAAATGGAAGTGCCGTGGAATATGTGAGTAGGTTTGTCCACATTATGGGCCCCTATGCAGGAGACAGAGAATTATGTCTAAGGGAGTTCGCCAAGTCCTTAGTGGATAGGGCATACACTTAATACACCACGCTGAGACCCGGGTCCATCAAAACCTGGGATGAGATGATGGAAAAATTCTGCGCCAAATATTACCCTGGTGAAGACAAGATCACTTTCCAGAATCTGCAAATGGTGAGGCAGAGACCTAGAGAGGATCCCGTCCAATTTATTAAAAGATTTGAAGATGTGTCCCTAGACTGCTATGGGGACCATGAAGAAAAGGAGTTCGTGGAAACCTGTATAGCCAACATGCTTTTTGATTATAGGCTCAACCTTGAAAATCTATGCATCACGCAGTTTGCTGACCTGCTACAGAGAACCAGAAGGACGGCGCAAACCATGAGGACAAAAAGGCTGCCCGTGTCCCAAGCTATGACAGCATCAGTAGGAGAGAAAAGGAAGAGACCAGATGGGAAGGTGTTCGAGGAACCACCAATAATCCCATGTACGGATGAGGAGTTAAGCCATGTCCTAGACAAATGGATCGGAGATGGGGTTGTTAGGCCATTCACTGTGTCCAGGCCACCAACTGAAGAAGAAAGGAAGAATCCTTTATTTTGCAGAATCCATAATTATGTCAAGCACTCCACCAAGGATTGCTGGACCCTTCGCAGACTCTTTCACAAAAAGTTGAGAGAAGGAACCCTGGAGCTCACTCAGAAGGAGCCAAAAGTGCAGAGGAACCCCTTGCCAAACCACAAAGGAAAAGGGGTAGTAGCAGTAGTAATACATAGGAACCCGGCAGAAGCAGGAGAATCTGAAGGATCCTTCCACCCGAGCACAGTCAAGACCCTTCAGAAGAATCCTAAGTTCAGGTCATTATTCAATCAATTAGGATTCGGACCAGAAGCAAGAAGAGTGGCCACAGAGTCTCTCATAAGCATAGCAGCAGATTCAGGGATGGAATGCTTTACAGCAGAGTCACATGCTAGTTGAGCTTTCCTGGAGACAACCAATGCAATAACCTTTACTGATGAAGACATGGAGATTGAGCACCCAGATCACCGTAGACCCCTTTATCTAATGGCCACCATAAACGGCGTTCAAGTCAGAAGAGCACTGGTGGATACGGGGGCATCACTCAATCTCATAGCCTTGAGTACCCTGGAAGCTGTTGGCTTAGTTGACAAAAGGATCCTGGGGGCTCCCATGGAAATAACAGGATTTGGAGGATCGGTGGAATCAACAGAAGGATACGTGCAGCTAGCCTTAAGGGTAGGGCCAATAGTAGCCCTGATAAGATTTCATCTAATTAATGCAGAAGTTTCTTATCATGTGTTGCTGGGACGCCCGTGGCTTCATAAACATCGCCTAATTCCATCCACGTTCCATCAATGCATTAAAAGGAGACTGAATGGGAGGCCCATAAAGATCCCTGCCAACCATAATCCTTTCACTCAGGGAGAAGTGAACTTTGCAGAAACGATGTTTTATGATGAATTGGAGTCAGATGTTGAGGACCCCGCCCCAGGGACCCCAGGGGCACCTATCCTAGAAGAAGAAGAAGGAGGGAGGGGCACCCGTGACCTGAGAAACCTTCTGGAAAGAAAAAGACAAAAAGGGAGCCCAGCTCTTTAGGATCCCGAGAATGTGTGGTGGTGCGGGAACCTGGGGGGAGGCTAATTTATCGTTTGTGAAGGTGCGCGGGACCCGAATGCATTGTGCAGGAAGGTCCCGGACCACCAAGCTGCATGATGGCCCAAGAAGAAATTCCAGAAGAACCAGTTAAGGAGGCCCAGATTCAGCCTGAGGAAGAATTAAAGGAAATAGACTTGGGAACAGAACCGGGATCCCGAAAGCCTGTCTTCATTAGCAGTCAATTGGTGGCGCAAGAAAGAGAACAACTGGTAACCTTACTTCAAAAATACAGAGATGTGTCTGCATGGACCTATGATGAGATGCCTGGTCTAGATCCAGGGTTGGTAGTCCATTCTCTTAATGTGGACCCAGGAATGAGGCCAGTAGTCCAACCGGCCAGGGTCTTCCACACTGAGGTAGAAGCTCAAATAGTTCAAGAAGTCAAAAAATTGCTAACAGCTGGTTTTATCAAACCCATCCAACACCCAAAGTGGCTTTCCAACATTGTACCTGTGAAAAAGAAAAACGGTCAGATCTGTTGCTGTGTAGACTTTCGCAACTTGAACAATGTATGGCCTAAAGATGAGTTCCCCTTGCCCAATATCGACCTCCTTGTGGATTCAGCTGCAGGAAGCTCAATGTTCTCATTTATGGATGGGTATAGTGGGTACAACCAAATCCGCATGGCAGCCAAAGATGCAGAGAAGACGACATTCAGAACTCCGATTGGGAACTTTTACTACACTGTAATGCCTTTTGGCCTCAAGAATGCGGGGGCTACGTATCAGCGAACCATGACAGCCATTTTCCATGACATGATGCATGAGGAGATGGAAGATTATGTAGATGATATTGTGGTCAAGTCAAAAACCAGAACATGACATTTCCAAGTACTTGAGCAAATCTTTGAAAGATGCAGGAAGTATAAGTTACGTATGAACCCTATGAAGTGCGCCTTTGGAGTGTCTGCTGGAAAGTTCCTTGGGTTCCTGGTACATCACAAAGGCATAAGTATGGATCCAGCCAAGGCCACAGCTATCGCCACAATGAGAAGACCAACTACTGTTAGGGAACTCAAAAGCTTCCTGGGAAGGGTCTCCTATATTAGGAGATTTGTGCCCGGTTTAGCCTCAGCTACAGCAGGCCTATCCAAACTGTTGAAAAAGGGGAATGAATTTACTTGGGGGACAGAGTAGTAGGAAGCTTTTCAAAGAATTCAAGGCATCATGAATCATCTGCCCACCCTTCAAGCACCAGTACGTGGGCGACCTCTGTTGCTATACTTAGCATCAAACTCCTAGGCAATAGGAGCTTTGCTGGCACAAGAAGATGACCAAGGAAATGAGCAGCCTGTATATTATGTAAGCAGAACACTCAAGGATACCGAGACCAGATACCCCAGAATAGAGAAAGCCTGCCTAGTGATCATTTATGCATCCCAAAGGTTGAAGAGGTACTTCTTAGCTTACCAAATCCTCTTGATAACCAAGTCCCACCCCATAAAAGCACTCATGCACCAGCCCCTTCTTACGGGAAGGATAGCACAATGGCTAGTGTTGCTCTCTCAATATGAAATAGGCATAAGAACTCCTAAGGCTGTCAAAAGCCAGGCCATAGCAGATTTGCTAGCTCAATTCCCAGGAAAGGAGGAAGGCCCGCTGAGCGAAGAAATCCCTGGGAAAGTAGCAGTAATGGAGATCCCAGGGAAGAAATGGACCATGAGGTTTGATGGGTCGGCTACAGCAACTTCAAATGGGGTAGGAATTGTACTAAGCTGTGAAAATGGGGATATCGTGCCCTTGTCTTTCAAGCTTGGTTTCTCGTGCTCTAATAATGCAGCTGAATATGAGGCATACTTAACCGGGTTGACTATAGCACTCAGCATAGGAGTAAAACATATGAGAGTATTGGGAGATTCCAATCTTGTAGTCTCCCAAGTGAAAGGTGACTTTGCATTACGGGAACAAAGCTTAGCAGCCTACAAGACTTGGGCACAAAGGCTAGAGATGGAACTTCAGACCTTCAGCATAGAGTACACTCAAAGAAGTGAAAACAGGTTTGCTGATGCACTCGCCACCCTGGGATCCCAGATACCATTTAATGGGAAAGATACGCTGATAAGAATAGGAAGGCAGGAACATTCTATTGTAAGAATCCTCCAAGGGATGTACCCCAGAGAGTCCAAACAGTGAGACTGGAGGGACGAAGTCAAAGAAAAGATGAAAGAGGCAAGGCCTAGAGGGAACATCAAAGAGCTAATGGATTACACTCAGATAGAAGGAGAATTGTATAAAAGGCTGCCAGGAGGAATATTGTCCAGATGTATCACCAAGAAGGAAGGAAAGTCGAAACTAGAAGAATTACATGCCCAAGCATGTGGAGTTGCAGAAAAGGTCAGCCTATATAGAAGGATGCAACGCATGAGGTACTACTGGCCAGATATGGACAAGGAAACAACAATTATACAGGAGAAATGCCAGGAGTGTCGTTTGGCAATTGATAAAGAAGAAAGCTACGCGGTGTTTATTGCAGAAGATTGGTGGGTTCCTTTCATAGGATACCTGGCTCAGGGGATCCTGCCAACTGACAGGAAACTGGCCCACAAGCTCAAAAAGCTAGCAGGCAGGTATTTCCTGCAGAATGACATCTTATTCAAAAAGGGATACCATGGGGATCCTCTCAAGTGCTTGGGACCAAAGGAAGCTAGAGAAGTAGTCAGAGAAGTACATTCTGGAGATTGTGGAAGTCACCCGGGGAAGAGAAGGCTATACAAGCAGTTACTGTTGTTGGGATATTACTGGCCAACGATGAAAAGAGACTCTGAGGAGCTGGTCAAAACATGTCATGCTTGCCAAGTCCTGGGAGATGCAATTCACACTCACCCAAATGTCCTACAGGATATGACGACGCCATGGCCTTTTCATACTTGGGGGCTTGATCTCATAGGGCCTATAAACCCTCCATCCAACGGTTATATATGGATCCTAGCAACCACGGAGTACTTTACAAATTGGGTAGAGGCCATCCCTTTGAAAAAAGCTACTGCAGCAGCTGTAGCAAATTTCATTCGAGACCACATCATTACAAGGTTCGGGATCCCCAGAAGATTGATCAGTGACAATGGAACCCCATTTATAAACAAAGATATGAAGGGGTTAACTAAAGCATACCACATCAAGCATGGAAGATCTACCCCATACTACCCACAAGGAAACGGCCAAGCTGAAGCTACTAATAGGGTAATGTTGAAGATCCTTAAGAAAATGAAGCATCAGTATGGAGGGAAATGGAGTGACCATCTGGCAGATGTGCTTTGGGCATGTAGAAGCTCTGTAAAGACAGCCACAGGATACTCCCCATTCTCCTTGGTCTATGGAACAGAAGCCATCAGCCCTGTGGAGTTAGTCATTCCTACACCAAGGGTAGTTCTGGAGGAAAATCAAGGAGAAAGTGAGGACGCAAACAATAAAAAGAGGCTAGCAGATCTGGAAGGGGTAGAAGAAGAAAGAGAGCTGGCCAAGAAAAGGAGCCAGAGATACCAACAAAGAATGACCAGAGTATATGCACAAGCAGTACGCCCAAAAATGTTCACTGAAGGGCAATTAGTACTAAGGATGGCGGAGCACGTGAGGAAGAATTTGCCAGGGCCTTCCAAGTTCACCCCAAAATGGGAAGGACCCTACATCATCAATGCAGCTCATTAGAGTGGTTATTATTACCTTACCAAAGAAGATGGGACAGTCCTGACAGAACCCATAAACGGGAAATGGTTGAAACAATACTATGCATAAGGACGAGAGGATCCCGGTACCTCAGGGTCCTTTCACCAGCTTCACTATCTGCTAAGTTTTTTTTTTTTTTTTTTTTTTTTT